>NW_017304207.1:226034-245074 GCF_001594115.1 Trachymyrmex septentrionalis | reverse complement strand
TATATATATATGTATATATATAAAGAAGGTAAAAGAAAATATGTATAAGCAGATTTTACACATTAATTTGCATTTGCTCTTTTTTTCAAAAATTCTATTTTTTAAAAATAGTGTTGTATCACTATGTAAAATAATATATTGTACAAGAATTTATTGATGTATGTACGAATGTTATACTATAAATGTAAATGTGAACTTTACAAATGATTAAAGTATTGCATAATGAACGCATTTTGTTATAATTTTATTACAAGACTGTTTTAATATATTTTATTACAATTTTATTACAAGATTGATTTTTCAAGCTTCTGTCTTTTTCGCGTGCTGAAACAAGACACCAAGCCAAGTTCCGATATCATGTTAGATGGAGAGAAAAGTATCGGCTATACTTAATTCCTTCAAGTGAAACACACGATGCATCTTTCGTCTATATTAGATCGTGTGAGAGCTAATAAATTGCTAGAAATGCGCATGGCATTTCTATTAACTTACGTTGATTTGTTGATTGTCATCTACCTTTCATACTCTAGCATTTCAAATCGCACGAATATTAGTAAATCAAAATCACGTATTCTTGCTGGTTTGTCACGAAAAGTTATATAATGCCGTACTTTAGGTATATTTTATTATAAAAATAACATTAAAAATAATTTTTAAAATTTCATTAAAAATAATTGTTTAAATTTTTAATTTGAAAATAATATCTAATTATGAGATAATATAACTTCTGTCTAAGGAAGCTCTTTCGTTTCTCTCTGCATCTCTGTTATACAGAAAGAATAGTTTTTATTTAAATAAAATTATATCGATAAGGGCTGTACGAGCCAAAAGAAAGTTTTACTTAAAAATTTATTGTAGTTAGATGCAGATTTGAAAATAGTTTTGTTAGACATCAAAACAATCAGAAAGCGAAATCGATCTTTCTGCATATATAAGTATATCACTGTATCATCGCTTCAAGTTAAACGCTCTGATATTTTGTAATACTTTGTATTACGGTAATTTGTAATCGACTTGCTTCGTATTATGCATAATGTGTTATGCGCGTTATGTGGTCACGTATTACGCGTAGCGCGAGCTGTTTGACAAAAAGATCCATTTCCGGTAACTGATCTCGTACATGGCGCGGCGCGGTTCGACGTTTGCGAATAACGTTTATTGATTCTATGCCGTGAAAGTTTTACTCGCACGTTTTACAAGTTCAACGAAATCGAGCCCCTTCGCAGAAGTCCAAATGTGCCGTCATGTGTGCTCGCGCGAGTCACGTGGCGATCATCGTCACGACTGGATCTTTTCGTGAGCTTGAGATAATACGGTTTCGGCGACATAGTAAAACCGTCGTAACCGTTCAGGTTCGGTTTGCTGTGCTCGGCTGAGATCTCTATGTCGAAGTAATGCACGACGTAGGTAAAGAACAGGAACAACGTGGAGCGTGCCAGCTGCTCGCCCAGACAGCGCCTCTTGCCTGAAATGGGAACAATTGCCCGCATTCCCGCAATTAGTTCCAAACAATGACGAATTGATTATCTTTCGCATACCTTCGCGAAGGTTGAAAAATTTGCGTAATATAAAGAGAGAGAAAGACAGACCGAGAGAGAGAGAGAGAGAGAGAGAGAGAGAGAGAGAGAGAGAGAGAAAGTAATTGGAATAGAAATGACATTTGCGTGAATAATGATTGCGAAAGTGGGACATTAACGGCTACATTTCGACGAGTTGATTGCGTCTCTTGTAGCTTCCTTTATTGAAATTTACCTAAACCGAAAGGCAAACCGTAGTTGTTCCGACGGAATTGTCCCTGCTCGTCTAGAAATCGTTGCGGTCGGAATTCGTTCGGTTGTTCCCAGTACGCCTTGTCGTTGTGAGCACTATGATAGTCAAAGAGAATAATCGTATCCTGCAAAATAACGGTATATTGTTGTTTAGGCGCATAATAAAACAGTTTTAAATGCAATGATTTATCGGTGATTAAATGATTTATCGGTAATTAATCGACAAACTTTGATATACACGCACATATTTTATTTCATTTTCTTATGGATGAATTTAAAAAAATCGATAAAAGTATGAAGTGTGTACATAATTTATTTTAGAAATAAATATATTAGAGAGAGAGAGAGAGAGAGAGAGAGAGAGAGAGAGAGAGAGAGAGAGAGAGGGAGAGAAGGACACTTTAGAAATATTAATTCCTATTTATCGAAACTTGTTAGTGTATCTATAATTAAAGACACCCATTACCTTGGGAATTCGATAACCATTTAAAAAAACATCCTTTGCGGTTGTGTGAGGTACGCCGAGTGGAGCCAAAGTCAGATATCTTTGTGCCTACAGTAAATATATCAATTTTACTTATATCGTTTACGTTATTACTATGATAATATGGAGTTTGTGCAGTAACGTAGATTCAGATACAGTGAACGCTAAAGTCACGTTATTCTTTTTTTAATTAGTTGTTAAAAAGAAGATAACGTGACCTTAGCGTTCACGACTGTATCTGAATCTACGTTAAATAAATAGTATTGCAAAAATTTTCCCTATTATCTTATTTAAACACTATTGATATTATTGTTTTCTCAATTATTATTATCTATTTTTATCGATGATTCTATGTTTTGTTAGAGTATTTAATAATTTGATTTAAACTTATTATATTTATTATAGATATTATAGATATTATATATAATAAATACGTTAATTGAATCACAAAAACAATTATTTTTTATCAGTGAAAAATGTAAAAAAGCCTATCAGAGCCTACATCAGCTATTCGGATGCACAAAATTTCTGTACTTTTCATGTGAATGTAATAAAATATACGTTTCAACCCTTCAATTCGGATGCCAAATTAGCTATGTAATAATTAGCCCAATGATTATCATAATTATTACATTATGCAATAATATTATAAAACTTACATAAAGTAAAACTGAAGATTTGCTGTATAGTCATTCAAATTTTCATTTCGTATTTCTTTTGAATGACTATACAGCAAATCTGACAATTTGATGAGCGATGAGATTCTACGTAGTGACGCAATGCATATAACTTGGCATTTGGATAAAGAAGAACGAACTAATTGTCGGGAATCATCAACTTGGAATTTGCGTTAATTATGTAATTTCGATTTATATTTTATATTGATAAGGATCCGAATTGAAGGGTATATTTTATTTGTTTTATTACATTTACACGAAAAATAAAGAATTTTTGTGCATCCGAATAGCTGATGTAGGTTCTGATGGGCTTTTTTACATTTTTCACTGATAGATTTTTTCGAGCCTCATTATATATATTTGTTTAATTATTTTTTAATGATTATTATATTCTTTCTGACCGTTTAAATTATTATTGAAATCAAATAAATTATTTTTTTTTTAGAAAAAACTCTAATTTAATAATTTTTTAAAAATACTCTGAAATGTTTAAAACATCTTAATAACACATATTGTTACAACGAGATTTTTCTTGAAAATATTAACTCGAATAATTATATACTTCGTTGTGACAGGTTTGTACATAATAGTCTCTATTTTCTATAGTTTATATTTCTCTTTCTTACATTACCTCAGCTAAGAAAGCTTCCGTTATTGGCAAGGATGGTAAATCATCCTCAGTTGGAGCTCGTGACCTACCAACGATACTATCCAACTCAGCCTGAAGTATTTTCAACCATTCGGGATTCAGTGATAGGAAGAGAAATATATTCGCTAAAGTGTCACTAGTCGTCTTTGACCCGGCCAAGAAAAGATCAAGGCACAGTATCAATAAATTCTCACCTGCGGTGTGAAACATGCAGCACACGTGTGTCAACAGTAATTTATTATTTACCTCTTATTTCGTCATTACGTCGCCGTACAACGTGCAAATTTACTTATTAATTTGAGAGAAGAAAAATATTTAACACGATTGTATGCTCTTTTTATATTTATAGTTTCAATTATTGTTAGAAAATACAGGCATAATTTCGAAAAGATTCGTCTTTGCAAAAGTAAATTTGCAAAAGTATCTCGGACAACTTCATTAATCAATACAAGGAAATGTTTCGGAATAAATAAAATTTAGTATATATAAATCAGATAAGATTATTAATTTAATTTAGGCAAGAGAGCTCCTCTAGTTTAGGTAAGTTCGACATTGTACGGTGTATTAACAGTTAACTTACGATCAAAAATCGTATCTTCATTCTCATCGCGTTTACAAATCTCCAAAAGAAACGCATCAATCAAATCACGTGGCGGATCATTGGATAGCTCCCGCTCGTGTATCTTAATCTCCTCCTCCAGAAAGCGCCACAGATTCTCTAGAATCTCCATCAGCTCTTCGTATCCTGATAGTTTCGGGATCACGAAACGTAGAAAAGGCATCTGTGAAACCACTCCACCCATGGTATCCATTAATCTAATGTAAAATATAAAAAATGATATTTAATTTTACAAAAATAATTATCTGCAGTATCTTATTGAGTTTTGTTAAACAATAAGAACTCTTATCAGGATTTACTTGAAGGCATCGTGAACCAACGTAAGCGCTTCTTGTAGCTTTTGGTCCTCGTACTTGAATTTGTGCCCAGCGATCATGAACCACAGCGAATTGATCACCGCGACATCGAAAGCAGTATGCATCGTCACCGCGCCACTCTCGCTCATTTGTTGCAGATGATCAATGAGATTTTGAGCCTCCAAAACCAATTGTTCTTTCATAACTGACTGACCTATACCGAACGTCCGCAGATGCCGCATCGTAAATCTACGAGTCCGTGCCCACATGGTGCCCTCAGTGAACAGAACACCTTGAATAATAAACGCCGCTTGAATAACGGAACTGAATGACAGATACCAAAGACTTTATTTTTTGTGTGTCAAATTGTTGTTAAAACAGTAGATAACTTTCAAAATTTTTGCCATATTAATTTTAAACGTTAGGAATTAATTTCGTTTACTACATACATATACATATCTGCGTACCCTTTCTCTTCCCGAGCGATCGTATTCTAAAGAAAAATCCATCCGGCCGGCTGTTGAATTCATCTTGAAGAAGAGCCTTCTTCACCAAATCGTACGTTGAAATCACCACCACCTTTTGAACTCCAAGCTTTAATCCTATTACAGGTCCATATGTACGCTCCAGGTCTTGCATAGCTAGATAAATGTATCCAAGTTTCGAGCGTAGCCATGCGAACTTCAGAAAACATCCGAATAATGGAATCCACAATGGGCCTATATAGGGCCCAAATATTTGACACAGAGTGTTACATAATCAAAGATATTAATATAAAGTCTTTGATAGTTTTGCTCAACAAAAATATAAAAGATCATTACGTATATCTCGTTACTTGTCAAATGTTAATGTTGAGCCGTTAATTGAATTTTTAAATCTAGAGGAATATTTTACCCCACAAAGAAAATCCCTAAAGAAAACACTAAAACAGTTGCAAATTAAACATTCTGCTGAACGCGATCATTATTAGAGACTGTTGTATTTAAACTTTAAATTATAATTTTTATAAAATAAAATAAAATTGATTTTAATAATTGCCTGAGATTTGAGTGCATCAGATATCAATTTTAACACATCATATGTATGATTATAATAATCATTATCTTCCCCTATGTCACGAGAAAATATTGAATGATAAACTGAGTATTTAATAATATCTTTATTGATATATATGACATTAAAGATAAATCTTTAGATTAATTAAAAAATAAAAAAATTTGATGATAAATTTATCTCGTAAATTTATCTCGGAAATAAATTCCATTTAAGAAGAAAAAGTGATGTCATCTGATAAAATTGTGTGAATTCTAGAAATAAATTAAATCTTTAAAACTCTATACGCTCTTCAAGGTCCTATAACTTTCTCTCGAAAGATCGGCTTTCTGAATTAGATACTTTCAGAGAAATTAACTTGTAATGTCTATGGCAAGACATCTTTTAATCTATTAGCATCTCTTTACAGCGTGAAATATTATACTTTACAGCGTCAAATATATATATGATAACCAGAAAAATGCAGTAATCGTGTGAACATTTAGGCACTAATTGCTCGTAAATTGAACACTTTGCGAGTGTTACATTATTATTGATTTTTGCGCTTCACTTACCAGGTGGATAATTTCTCGGTTTAATGCAATCACAGATGCAGTAGAGGCAAACGAAGATGAAGAGAAAAATAATCGTCAAACACAGCATATTCTAAGATGCATTACTTGGTAACTTCTACAATAGTTTATATAGACCTGTGCTCTTTATACGTATACATATGGTGTGTGTATGTGTGTGTGTATATATATATATATATATACATACGTAACAAAGCGAGCGTATAAGCTGCTAGTCATAACAATTCTTATCAGGACAACACCTTACGACCCGAAACAAAAATACCGTTCTCTGACTGCCATTTTAGCGTATGTATCCTGGAATCTAGGTACTGAAACGTGACAAAATGTTTCTTTATAATTTAACTGAGATATTTTTGACATATAATATTAAATAAATTTAGCGTTGATAGCTAAAATTCATACTTCTAATTGCATTAACATGAAAGTTTTTTTTTTTTTTAATGATATCTCAGGTAAAAATATTAATTTTTCGAATTTAAACTACGTGCGTTAACTATTTTTTTATCGTAATATCGAAAGTTAACTGATCAAGACACAATCGAGAACGTTACTGTGATGAAATTAAGTTAATTAGTAAGTTTGGAACGTTTCCTTTGGTAAGAGGAGAAAACGAATCCAGACTAATTCATTTAGAAATAATAAGGTTGCCAAGTGATATCCTTGATTATAATTTCTGGTGAAAATCAAGTCGAGGTGACGCGGATAGCACATTGTTCTCTCTCGTGAGAAATATGCGATACCTAGAAATTATTATTTCTATTATGTTGCAAAATATCTGTTATCACGGTAATCGGCCATCGCGCTTACAGATCTCAATTTGCATATGAATGCACAAAACAACTAAGAAAAGAGTGAATTGGCCTTGAGTATATTTGCCTAACTGTTTGTTATTAGAGTTAGGTATGTAGAGTCCTTTATAAAGAGAGAAGCTTCCACTATCGAAATTAATTCCAAACTCATTAAATGCAAAAATAAGAATAACAGAAAGTAGATAATCGTGAGGTGTGTTTTACCTCGATCGAGCCTTCAATATGATGATGTTTAGCATTTTTTTACGAGATATGTATACATATGTATCTCCACTGCGGGCTCAATATATGGCTGCATTAATTAGGCAGGGGCATTATCAATCAGAAATTGCGACGTCAAAGTAGCTTCTCTCTTTCTATAGAACTCTATTTGTTATGCTTTGAGAAAAGTCAAGCAACGTTACAACTACAAAAGAATACAGCTATAAATTCCAAGAGAAGCGCCTTAATTATGCGCATATTCCGCATTTACTACGCTATTATAAGCGCAGAAACTAGTAATGAAACATCGAGCCCGTGAAAGCCCTCGAATATATAAATCTTTTGGAAATTTCTGTAAAATAAAACTTCCGTAAAAGAAGATGACAGCAGATGACGTTGCGTGACTCCCACGAATTTCGTAAGCGCGCGAAGATCTGTCGGATGAGAGTCACACAACGTCAGACGAAAGTGAAAACTACTTCCTGTCTGTCATATCAAGGAAACGACATACAGGAAAACGTATCACGATTTCTCTAAAATTCTCTTCTCTTCTTTTCTTTCCTTTTTTCTTTTTTATTATCTCGTTTATCGCGCGATTGGAGAAAAAAATCTTCCGTAGTTGACGCCAGTGAAATCCTATCGTCATCGTCATCAATCGAGCAGAGTCTGCGTCGAGCAATATGGTGCGGCCGTACCGGGGACAGCACGGTGGCATGGATTAATTTATATCGTTGTGTGGGTGCACGGATACTTTCTCCACGGTCGAGGTCTTCTACATGCTGGTCGCCTCTGCCTTCCATAACAGACTTCACTTTCTCCAATTTCGCAGGAATACGTGCGCGTATTCACGTTGCATCATCTTCGCTTCATAAGTTCGGGATGATGGCGATTTGCTTTGGAATTGGAGTGACCGTTTAGATAGGTTATTTTTGAGGAAACGGTTATCATAACGATATAATATAAAGCTCTCGGCTTCGGTTTTTCTTTCCGATATATGATATAAAAGAGAGAAGAAAGTCAGCGTTTAGTTAATCGACTGTGAAAAGGGGAACTATATATTTTAGAGTTGTCGTTATTTCTAAAATAAAAAATAATTGATTCGTTTACCATTATTGTCAGCATTTGTTTCGTTATATAGCAGCATATTTCTTTTCTAAATGTTTCATTAAATTTATTAAGTTATTATATTTCAAAACTTTTATTATTTACGAGAGATAGACGTATTAGGGAATTTTTGCAATAACGTGGATTCAGATACGGTAAACGCTAAACTCACGTTATCCTTTTTTTTAAATTAGTTTTAATTAGTTTTATTAATTGTTATTGTTAAGAAGAAGGTAAACGTGACCTTAGCGTCTACCGTATCTGGATAAACGATATTGCAGAAACTTCTTATTATTTACATATAGTTTGTTTCATGTAAAGTAATTTTAGATAATGTTTCTTATATCGTTCAATTATCCCTCTTGGCATGCAATTTGTTCACGTTTATCCTGTTTACTATGTGTGTTTCCGTAATCAATGAAATTATATGAAATAATAAAGTTGGATATGTAAGATATAGGTGCTTTCTCCCATTCAATGATAATTTGTTGTACTTCTTTCTAGAAATCTATAATAAAATAGAAAATTAAGTCTAAAGTTTCGTATTTGTGACAACAATAAGAAAAATAAGACAATAGGAACAAATAGTTAATAAATATAATGTTTATTTAATTATATTATTAGCAAAAAAATGACTAAATAACTTTTAGAAAGCAAATGTCTAGATTTAACTTGTCTAGATTTAAAAGTCAATTATATACTCTTACTGCACAATGAATATTCAATTGTATTTATACTGAACGCATTTAATATTTTAAACATTTTTTTTTCGTTGAATCTATTCGATGTACAGATTTCCGTACATCTAAAAAATAAAAATGTGCATATAATTTTTCTTTCTATTATTAAAAATAAAATTTTGTAAATTCCATTCTTGCTATGTATATCTGATTTATCTTTTCTATTATCACATATTAAATAAACAAGTAAAAGTTGTATTACTGTTCTTGTAAAAACATACTTGAAGACTAAGGGTGAAATAACAATAGTCAAAAAATTAACAAAATACTTATAAACTTTATTTGTAACAGTATTAGTTAACAATTGGAGAGACAACAACATGTATAAAAAAAGAAAACAAGGAAAGGGAAAGAAGGTTACGACATTTCTAGGTAAAGGAGGTATCCCGAAAGACAGGGAGCGCGTCAGTCAAACAATTTCGAGCAACTTAAGTTTTACGCGAGCTTATATTAATCCTAAGATGTAGTATATACAGCGGCTTATGTTACAGCATTCTCCTGTGGAGATGTTTGTACAAGCATTTTTTTGTGGATTACAGTGCGATTATTCTGCACGGAAATCTAGCTCTGTCAACGGCTAGGGAACGCAAAGTTGGCTTGACCTCCGTTTTGATTAGCGGATGGTGGTACTAAATCCTGCGTGATCGTCGGCGAACCTGCTTGGAAAGAATGAGAACTGTCCCATTTGCCTTTGTTATTGTCCACTTTACGTTGCTGTAGCTGATGTTGCCGTGGCTGCGCTTGTTGTTGCTGTGTTTGCTTATTCTGTTGGACACCTTTCTCGGAACTATAAGGCACAATTTGAGTGTTCTGAGCCTGTGTGTCTTTACGGTCCCAACCGTGATGATGATGATGGTCTTCATTGGGGAACCACTCGGATATCCAAACTGGTTTCCATATCTTTTTCCACGCTGGTACCCAGATTTCCTTCCAAGCAGGCACCCAAATTTGCTTCCATGCTTCCTTCCAAGCGAGCTTTTTGTCGGGAATCCATTCTAGTTTTTTCTCACTCTTCCAGATTTGCTTCCAAGCCTCCTTCCACTCGAGTTTCTTGTCAGGGACCCAGATGAGTTTTTTGGCCGGCTTCCAGATCTGTTTCCAAGCTTCTTTCCAGGCCAGTTTTTTATCTTCTACCCAGATTTGTTTCTTCGCTGATTTCCAAACTTGTTTCCAAGCCTCTTTCCACTCAAGCTTCTTATCCGAGACCCAGATCTGTTTTTTCGCCGATTTCCAATATTTCTTCCACACTGGCTTCCAGATCAACTTCTTCTTCCAAAGATCATGGCTGGTGTATTGCCATCCATGATGATCCGTGCCGTGGAAGTGTTCACCCGGTATGCCAATTTTCACCCATTCGGGAACCCAAAGTTTTTTCCAAGCGGGAACTTGAATCTCTTTCCACACTGGTACCTGAATCTCTTTCCAAACGGGCTTCCAAATCTTTTTCCACGCGGGTACTTGGATTTCCTTCCAAGCGGGTACCTTGATTGGCTGCCAAATTGGCTTCCAGATTTTTTTCCAAGCCGGCACCTGTATTTCTTTCCACACCGGAACTTGAATCTCTTTCCACACAGGCTTCCAGATCTTCTTCCAAGCTGGTACTTGAATTTCCTTCCACACCGCTTTCTGAGTTGGTACCCAAATAGGCTTCCAGATTTTCTTCCATGCAGGTTTCCAGATTTGTTTTTTTGCCGGTTTCCAGATCTTCTTCCAGCCCGGCTTCCAGATTAGTTTCTTCTTCCAGTAGCCTTTGTCATGATGATCGTCATGGCCGCCATGATGGTCTTCGATTCCTCCACCGCCACCTCCAAAATCACCTCCACCTAGATGACCACCGATGTCACCTCCGTGACCACCAATGTCACCCCCGCCTATGTGACCTCCATGACCACCAATGTCACCGCCGCCTATGTGACCTCCGATGTCACCACCTCCAAAGTGACCGCCGACATCGCCACCGCCAAAATGACTAATTGCATTAACATGAAAGTTATGACCGCCACCGTCACCACCTCCAAAATGACCGCCGCCATCGCCGCCTCCAAAATGACCGCCGCCATTGCCACCTCCAAAATGACCGCCGACGTCGCCGCCGCCACCGAAGTGACCACCAATATCGCCACCCCCATAACCACTGCTGCCATAATTACCAATGTCGCCTCCCCATCGTTTTTGCGCATCAGTACCGTACCTGCGACATTCAGTATCAAAAACGTAACAAATTTTATATTCATATTTATTATCTTTATTTTCTTTCATATGCAAAAGCCTTTCAAAATTTACATCTGTCTCTCTATATTTATAAATTATTTTCATTAAAACGAATATGAAATAGTAAAATTGTAAAGTATAGAAATGTGTGTGCAAAAAAAAAATAAAAAAGAACTCAGAAACGCATCATTAATCACTAACATCTCATAATTTGAACCTTGACAAATTAATATGAAATTTTACAACATACATCATACGCATTATAATCAAATATGACTTGGAAAAAAAATTGTTCCTTTTTTATTAAATTAAAATAAATTAAATTAATTATAGTTTGTAACTCTAAGACTAAATAGAAAGAATAATCCAATATAAATAAAAATGCTTATATGAACTTTCCGTGGTTGTTGAAGCGTAAATTATAAACCGCGGAAACTCATATAAACATTTTACTTGTATTGGAATACGTACGGAGTTTGCTGCTGTGACTTCTGCTGTAATTGCGTTTGATCCACAGCCTTACTCGCCACAAGAGCGGCTTGCAGTAGCAGCGCTAGTACAGCCTGTAAACAACAAAATGATATAATAATAACAAAAACTCATTAGCAATTATTGATAAAAATATTTTTTCTACCTCTTGTTTCTCATGAATTTTTAACATCATTATATTAATATTAACAAATTAAGGTAAGCGGAATAACTTTTAAAAGTCCTCTGTAATCAATATAGTACACATATAGATACGATAATTTTAGCATAACGAAGTATTTACCGATCGATAATATTTATTAGAATATATAAATATTCCTAAATAAAATAAATTGGTCTAAAAAATCATAGAGAGATTGGCATTTATACATAAAAAGATTTCTGATGGTAAATTCAGGACCGAATAATTAGACGTTGCTCAAGTTTGAGATGGCTTTGAGCCAGTACTTAAGAGCCGTATTAGTTATTTTATGTTATGAGGCATAGTAATCTTAGTCTTAAGACATTACTTGAGATAGTCTTGAGAATAAGAACTCTGTATACTGGCCTAAGATTCGTAAATCCAAAAAGTTTATACATTTGTATAAATAGAATCCTGGAATTTAAAATCACGTACAATTTTAAATATGCGTGCTTGTAACGAATTCTTTGCTTTGACTTGATTATAACGAACCGCAATGCAGTTAGAAATCTAACAAAAGACTTATACACCCTGTCGAAAATGGCGATGGTTTATATCCGTCGAATCGAGCACCACGCTCGTTCAATAAGCGACAAACAGCGAACAAGAACATCTTCTCTCGAACTTGAAACGATGCACTTTGAAAATTTTTCCGATATGCATTGCGATGCAACTACTTCAATCACGCCAATTAACCAGAAGATCTGCGCGAGCACAACGCGCGCGACTCGCCGACATCGCACCGGAACTGGCACCGATTGAAAGAGTGAAAATTAATAGAACAACTGACCGCGCATCCCGGGCGAATCCTCATATTTCTCGCAGTGCCGCCCGTCGGGCTCGGGCCGCGTGCTCCTGTTCCTGGACGCAGGAAAACGTAGCTTACTTCGTCCAATCATTGGAACGCCGTAGTTATATAGGCGCGTATCCTCCCCCGAAGGCATCACCGCAGGAACATCGTGGTAAGGAAGCAGCGGCCGACCGCGTGAACGGCGGTGGTGGCGAACCGTCGACGGTGGAGGTGGTCCTGTCGGTGCTCACGTAGTGGAAATCGGGGAATTTCATCTGCAATTTGCAAGGTGGTGGTAATGCCCAGCGCCGTTTTGGGTCCCGGACCCCCTACGATTGAACTCTCCTCTTCCTCCTCTCCTCCATCTCTTCTTCCACCATCGTCCTCCTTCTAACGCCCCCACTTCCGGAGCGCGATCAGGCCTCTTGTCCAGGTGAGCAATATCATCCACTCGGAGAAAGTGATCGAGAGCACGATCCGGTCGAGCAAGCAAGAGCGGTTCCAGTTATTCCCGCGCCTGCAGTGTTTCAACAGTGAAGTTCAAGACTGGCAAGGTTATGCGGCAAGGTTATGCCTCGCCTCCAGATTATTTCGATATTGTCGGAAAAAGAAAGAACGGAAACATGGCTAATACCTTCCACGTTAGATATCACGAAACAAGGTTTCTTGTTTTCTTTCTACCCGAACCGGTCTCCGTCCCCGGAGTCTGCTGCGAAAGCTACGTTATCGGTTTCCTATTAATAAAAATAAATGTTGGTATAGCAATACATGGAACATTTAATTATTATAATGATAATTTAATATATCATAAACACGTTTGTAATGTTTTTCTAAATTATAACTGGAATCCAAAACAAGTTTTCAGACCATTAATCTCTTCTAATATTAAAAAAATGATGTTTTTGTACACAACAGTATGCGGATATTTCTATACATATTTATAAGACATACATTCTTTTAAAAGTGTTTTTAGAAACGTTTTAATTCCAAATAGATGGATAATGTCGAAATACATAAATCTTAGATACTATTTTATGTAACATTTAATTTGATTCACAGCTATGCAAAGCGGCTCGTTCGTACATAAAAATTTATTAAAAAACTTCAAATTATTTTAATTATCCGAAAATTTATGTCAAGATAAAAATTAAAAAGCTCTACTTGCCATATGTAACAAAGTTATTTGTTTCCTTGAAGAATGAGCTTGAAACAGTATTAAATCGCGACCATAGCTTTCATGCTCATCTAATTGTAAGTGTTTAAAAAGACAATTTTAATTATATTTTACATCAAGTAAGATTGGTAAAATGATTAATTAGTATATGATTATATATAATAATTGATGATTATTAATATAAATACTAAATATTACTTTTTTTAAGACGAAAATTCGAGAAAATATAATTACACTGAAAAAGAATGTTTTAAATCTTAATACATATTTCTTTGAAAAGTAAACATTTACTTATAGTAAATAAATATTTACTCTATAAAAAAATAACTAAATTAATGGTTTTTGTATCAAATGAATATACGTTTATATTTAATAAATATTTACTAAATATTCGAACTATTCAAACAAATACTTATTAAAATTCATTATCTCTTTTCAATGTAATTTAAGTGAAATCCCAGCATACGTACTACACCGCTATTATTGTTTATGTAATCTTCAAAGTGGCGATACGTGTCCAAATGGCAAAGCGAAACGAATGTCGCCTATCAAACAAGCGAAATTGGATGTGAAACGAGATAGGTATTTTAATAGGGAGAGCGTGGAATCGGGGTTATTTAAAGGCAGTTCGAAATTCGAATAGAATCCTGTAACGTAGAAAGAATTACCGACGATTTGTGGCCCTTGCCACAGCGCACTTAATCGCTCCGTTTTGCGCTTACGACCGCGCGATTTTCTTCAAACGACGACCGCTTCTCGGCGTCGCGAGAGAAAGCGTACGAGAGAATGGTTTCGTGCATACGGAGTGTGCAAGCGCATTTTCCGCTTTTTATCGCGAAGACAACAATGCGTGCGGCAACCCGCGGTGCAACGAGCAGCTGAGAAAATAAGATCTAACGAGGCTCGTTCGTGAGATTCCAGAATGATAGCGAGAGTATCAAGCGACATTCTCGCTTGCCGAGGAATGATATCAGGAAGCAGTATCAAGAAGGAGACACCGTTGGTGATACAGGTGATAAAAAAATCGAAAACGAAGACACCAGAGATTGATGCAGGAGCGTTTCAAGTGGCGTTTTACGGTAGACGTTAAACTGCGTTAAGTGCATGTATCCGTTTAACACGTCGCGCCGACTCATGGATGAAAGTGAATTCTCTCGTCCACGTCGACCGCTAGAGAGTCGATATTGCGCCTCGATATTCGCACACGAAACTCGGGGTATACGTTCTCGGTATTCCGGTTCGTAAATCATTCGCCCGTTAGCTGCTCCAGATTTTCGAATGCCGCTGGCATGAGAGCCATCGGAGCAAAAACACCGGAGGATATTTGGCCGTTTCCCGCGTCGCGAGGATATCCGCTTTCGGACGGTTCGGTTGTTCGCTTATAATTGGATATGATTGCGAAAGAAAGGCCCCAACGTGAAATATATAAGACATAATTAAATAAGAAACTCTCTCTGAAAATCTTCGAAGCTTTTTGCGCGTGTATTAACGTATGAGATTAACATTAAGTATGTTTAACTTAAATTTGTTTTATTATATAGAATTTATATGTATATATGGAATTAAACATTTTTTCTCATCCAATCAGATAAGAAATAGCTTCTTATCTGACTAGATAAGAGAATCAATCAGAATATTCATTCTGATATTTCTAGATAAAATCTCAAGCTATCAAAGAATGAAGAATTTTGTTGTACGTATAAATTATTATTAACTTTTGATTGGTTCAAACGCTTTTTATCTTCTTACTATTCTTATCTTTTAAAATTTCGCATGAGGTATAATTGAGAAATTTTGAAATCCGAGGCGAGATAAAATAATATCAGCAAACACGTGGATGAGATTAAAAACAGATTTGTGTATTTGTCTACCATTCAAGGTAACCCAAATAACAAGAAGACGTTTCTCGAGAGGCCCAGTGTCTTCGTATATCTTGAGGGTCGCAACATTTAGAAAGCAAAAGCGTATACACGCGTATCAACCGATATGTCAAACAGCTTGAATGTAAACGGGGATTTCTACCGGCCCCAATTTTCTATTTGCACTTGTTTTAAGATTTTTCAAACGTCAATGACTCTGAAAACGACGTTTGTTGGTGTAAGAAAACACTTTTGCTTCAAAATCTTTGATGACGTTGATAATCTTATTAAAGAAATCATTATACAATGAGTCGATTAGAAGCGATCTAGTGCAGCGTTATTAGATAATCGCGCATAATCCGATACTCTTGAAATAATATGTTAATCATCCGTGATCTTAATTTATTTTGATCTTATTATTCCATGATCTGTTTAAAAATTTATATGTATATATTTCTGTGTTTTTTAAATATCTTGCTTTTTTGTCTAACAAGCCCAAAGTAAATGTTTTGTCTATGTATTTGAATTTTATTAATTTTTCATAATTTTTACTTTTTCGCGTTTCCTCCAGTTTGCGGTCTAGTTAACTGAGGATCTGTTTCCGAAGACCGGAACAAAATTCGTTAAGCACTTTAAATGCCTAATTAGCCTTTCTTATTATTTTTTCTTATCTTGTGGCCAAGCCGTTAAAATTCTTTCGTAATTTTATGCTGGCTTTATCGGTCTACGCAAGCATCTCAAGTGCTTGATTTCAAATACTCGATGCATTCTGCTGCGCACACCGTTGAAGAAAGTTCGCGGAAGAAAGTTAATCTTTCGAAATCGTGATACGAGAAAGATACTTTATGTTTAAATTTCTTCGAAGCCCCCTCAGAAAAATCGACACCTCTGAATTTCCCTTAAGTTAAAAACTTTGTCAATATTCATATCCAAATGTTAAGAAAAGTAATAATTGCAAATATCTAAATTTATTAATAAAAGCGTTATCTAATTATTATCTCCATTCTGTTTGTAACAAAACAATAAAGAGTTTTGCAATGTAAAATAAATATTAAAATTTAATTCGTTGGATTTAATCTTGCAGTAAATTGTTTGAAAATGTAATATGCAATTGCGAGAACAAATCGCGGATAATTGTTCTTAATTACAAGCTAAGGCGATTTTCATTAGCATTGTTCTGTAGCAGCATTAAATCGCTTAATCCGAGTGGAAGATTCGTATTTCAATTGACGCCGTTAAAGTTATAAAAATATCATTGCAATAAAGAGAGATCATTTCTAGTTTGTAACGTACGAGTAGCGGCATATTATTTCACGAGTGAAAAGTCAGTCGCATTGCGATGGCTCCGAAACCACGAATGACGTCGAGCATTCATAATGTTGTTGCGTTGCGGTGACTATAAAAAGACTCGTTACGTAATCCGTCGTTCGTCTTTGCCCGCTATAATTAATTAGGATGTCAATCGCATCGTCATCGATTGACCCTCACGGTGACAATTGATATCTCTAATCTGTGCTAATTTGAATTAGCCACTTTAATTAAGTACAGCAATCTACATCTGTTTATTCTCTGCATACATCAATTATCTTCTCGAATTATTTGTGCACTCAGAATTTAATTAATAATCTCGATATCCGTGTAAATTTGAAGGCTTTCTTTACAAGATGGAAAAGTAGTTAATCTAGCGCGATAATGTAAGTTAATTTTTTCCGGCTTTTTAAACAAACTCTCTAAGTCTGTGCAATTACCGTAGTCGCGCAATTAGTTTTTATGCTGCACGCGATGGGAATACTTTATTTAGAAGCCAGGATTTTTATACGAGCAAGAAAATACTCTTTCGTTAACAGTATCTCGTACGAGTATGCGGAAATATATTAAAAATACTGCCTCTGAACTGTTAATAATGATTTATTTATTTTCTATTCCGTACATTTTTATAGTACTAGTATTTTCAATTAGGAAATTGATATCTATATTGTAGTGCAAACAATTTTTAATATCTCAGCAGATAAGATGGATAAAATATTATGACGCTTTTGCCACTAAATTGTCATTAATCAAATTTATTATAATATCTGGCGAAAGAATAGAATGCTAACTATGAGGAAGCATGTAGCAATGACTAGACAGATCATGACAAATTGCGGAGTTCGTCTCTTACATCATATATATGTAGTCAGCCATTTAGCACTTTCACCGAACTCTCCTACGCCCACGTTGTCACGGCCGGATATTCGATTTGTAGACATCAATATTATTTATAATTGTATTTGCATGTGACCATAATTATATATTTGATCCACCTTAATACGTCGATAAAAAAAAAATTACTTTCTTTCGATTAAAAAAAAACACCAAATTGCTTTCGTTGATTAACATAAATTACTCTTCTGAATAATCATTTAAAATCGAAATTATGACCAACGTTGTAATTAATGGAAAAAATATTTAGATTGTGTCTGAGAATATAACTACAATAATAAACCTTCTGATGAATTTTTTTCTTTATTAAAACCTCTTGACAGAAAAAAAAATTACAGGTGATGCAGAAGAAGCACTTTCGGCGAAGTAAAAAACGATAAAATATATATATTTTTTTATACAAGTAGATAGTTTTTATTTTGTAATGTTAAAAGAAAAATAAAACTCTTAATATTTCAATACTTACACACAATAATAAATATGATATTTTAAAGAAATTACTTTAATAATTTAAATTTTTTTATTATTTAAATATACGTCACAAACAAGTTTTATCTTAAAATAAATATAAATATTAACATTTTTTATAAAGGCAAAATGTAGAAAATTTACAAAAATTATAAGATTTTATTTAAAATCTCAATAGAAAGCGCCAATATTTATTTTTTCTATATTATACATATATGTATATCGCTATAAAATTCTATGTTTTCGATGTTACAAATTATTATAATTTAAAATATAAGGCACGCACTTCCGTATTATGTTAAATATTTACTGTGTCTATAATTCTTACCGGAATTTCTTTTCAGCCAACTAATGTGCCCCTTACGTCTCTGATTTATAAATTCGTATATATAATTTTATTCCGGAAGAAGTTTGCTTTCGAAAACGATGTGCATCGTGTATAACTGAGATTGCTCAATAAAATTCAACGGCTGTTTCTATTTTCCACGTTGTACATACATACGTCCATATCCCGTATCTCGCGTCTCTTATTCCGTAGCGATGAGATAAGTCGCCCGGCGTCAACGTCGGCGTCGAGTTTCCACGATGGGAAAGTAGTCGGGCTGTAATCGTAAAATATATATATATATATATACATATATATATATTTTCGCTTTACCCGCGATAAATGATGTCTTCGGTCGACGGGGC
>NW_017304207.1:214027-225934 GCF_001594115.1 Trachymyrmex septentrionalis | reverse complement strand
GTAAAATATATATATATATATATATATATATATATATATATATACATATATGTATATTTTCGCTTTACCCGCGATAAATGATGTCTTCGGTCGACGGGGCGATCGCCGTAAGACAGCTTAGATTCATATGAACTAGCGGCTTTTCGTCAGGGATGGATGCATCCGGCGGCGTGTCACACACGCTATCGCGTGCATTTTGCAGACGTTCTTGCGTAAAACGACCACTCTGTCAGATCTGACCTTGATGCTCAATTTCTATTCCAATTCATACGTTCGTGCTCGAATTCGATCGGTGAAGATAAATCGAGAAAGTTCATATTTTTTTACGCGCGTCATTCCGATACATAGATTATTAAAAGTCGCATGTATTCGTTATGGTGCTTGAAGACTTTGCGGCCCTGCAGTCTACGGAACCAGAGAAACGTGGCCGCAAAAGCAGGTTTCCGACCTGCAAACGACCTTCCGCGATACTCGATGGGTGGAAGTAGAGAGCTACGGGTGCATCGTTCGCTCGAGCGATGCGTTCGGGACGAGCTCGGTTCGAAAGTGAAATTCGTCCTGACTCGGTGATCAGTGATGCACCCTATCTAGGTGAAATCTGCATACGTATCTGTTTGATTAACCTGAGAAAAGTAGTCTTTTGCGCATCCGTTAATTAAAGCGTTTAAAATACAACTGAAAGAAATTCATTTTTGAATATATTCCGAATTTTAGGTCCATTTTTTTTTAATTAAATATTTAGAAAGTTATTCCTTATCTTTCATATAATTTCCTTTCTTATATTTATATATAAATTGATGATTTCTTATTCTAGATGAAAAGGTGTTTAAAGGAGGATTTGATATTGGAAAGTAAATATTTTACGAATTTTATATTTTATGTTCAAAATATGTCGATGCATTTTTTATAACTTTTTAAAATTTGATTAGCTTCATAAACCTCTTTTTTAAATCCTTGAATTGCATTTTTGATCAATTTTTTAAATCAATTATTATAATTAACATTTTTATTTCTATATGCATTTTTGTTTACACAAATGCTTCTTATAATTGACAATTATTATTATTGATATATGAAAATAAAATTGCTCAACTGTGAATAAAATACAGTATTACTTCGACAACTATAATATATTGCTCGGGAAAAAATTTTATATATATGGACATATATTTTATATATAATTATATATAATTGTAGATAAAATATGTCAATTTTACATATAATTATATATAATTTTGTATAATTATATGTAATTATATATGAAACATTTTTTCTCGGATACTGACAAAGTTTTTGAAAATTAGACATTTTCCTAAAAGAGAAAGGCAGTTTCAACAGCAAACATGCACTTGGACAAATAGGAAAATCAGCTGACTTTGCAACAATATTACTAGATGGCAGCATGATGATAGTTTTAAAAAACAACACATGAGGATTCTTTGTACTATTTTAACAACAAAAAAGCAATTGAAGGTAATATTTCAATAAAATAACAGCAAAAAGTGATCTTATAATAACGAAAGAATAATAATTTTACGAGAAACAAAATATATCAAAATAAGGATTATTCTTTAAAAGAAGAATATTTTATTTTATGAGTCATTATTATATAAGCATAGCACAATAATATCACTTTCTGATAATTTAAATATCTTTAAAAAAATTTTCATTGTATATCTTATATAATATATTTTCATCCTTTCATCCGCAGTTAATTTAAAACTCTCAAAATTGTTCGTATAAAAATCATAAATACTTGTTTCGCGTATTAAAGTAACAGAAATAATGTTACGAATGAAAGAGACTCACACAGATAATGATGGCTTACGACATTGATCATTGGGCGTATAATTTCACCCAGATAACGCTTCGCTGATCACAGATCTGAACAAATTTCACTTTCCAAGTGGGATTAGGCATGGTCTTGTGTCGGAAACGATTCGCGATTACCCATTACGCGAAAGTATTTGATTTATGTCATATTTCACGGACAAGGCTCGCTCCGGTCACGGTGCATTATTGGTAGAATTAAAGTAAAGTCAAGGTCGAGAAATTAAGACCTGTTCGCGAGATAAATCTTAAAGTATAGATCGGCTAATGCTTTTATCGGACCGTATCAATTAAGGCAGGTGTTACGTGTTTCGGAATATACTTGATTAAATCAAGTAAATTAGTTTTGATTTTATTCTTGATTTAAGTTTTAATTTTATTCTAAATTTTATTTAGTTAAATTTATTCGGTTTACTATTCACGGTTAATTAATACACGGTGTTTTGATATAATCAAATTTATGGACTCATTAAAGCGACGTAAATCTTCCGGAGTCCCCGCGCGAGACGCGAGTTGGTAACTACATGACAGTTCTGGCAGATTGTCGCTGTTTTATGAGCTGCGAGAAATTTTAATTCCAAAGGATCTGCATTCATCGATTAATTTACAATTCAACTTCATTTCTGTCGTTGCTGTTAATTTATGGTTTGTTAGTATAGCGTGATTGGCGTGACCGAAGAAGGCAGACATGCTGAAGATTTTTCGGTGATAATCGAAGATTTTAATGAGACAGATTTTACATGGCTCATTATCCAACTGATCGGACAATATTTTTATCCATTTGGCTTCGATTTAAATATAATAAGGTACAAAAAATGGACATATTCTCGAAGAAATGTGGGAAAAATCGAAGTCTTTATTCGCCTTGGCGTCTAAATACGCACTGTAAACTTGCTTGATAATCGCGCGCGATATATACCTGCTCCCAAGTACTTTCACTCTTCGGATCTTACAAACGAGTCTTACGAATCCGTTAACCGGAGCTTTTCCTCAAGTTTAACTCGCGTTATTATATGCTAATGCAACCGGGCCTCTGTGAGAACTCGCCCGAGGCTTTTGCCGGCCCGCTGCGGGCGAAAGCTAGGCTCGAAAGCGATTTTAATGCCCTCTCCCTTGACGGGAGTAAAAAAAGAGAGAAATGCCATTTGTAATTAAGGTCGTGATAATGAGGAAGGCAATATTACCCGCGAAGTTCATACGCATCTTCGCGACCGATTTCGACATTGTCTCGGCGCAATAATGTCTTACTTTTACTTTTTATTGAATGGCTGCACTTTCGCTGCATTGCACTGTCACGGAATGAGTGGCAAAATTTTGGCGAAAAGCGCAGAATGTGTTTCACATTAAGCGCGTTTTCTTTTAACTGTAAATTCTTTGAACAATTTATAAGCTTTCATTGACAGATATATCGAAGGAACTCATTATTTATCGTAAATTCGATTTTTAATATTATATACCTTTGCAATTGATAAATTAAAATGTTATTAAAATAAGAGTCACGCTAAATTAAAAGGACATTATATTACAGAAAAATCACCGATACTGGCATAGATCTTCTAAAGCGATATCCCTTTATTTTTTAGAAACTAACTCACACTTTATTAATACTAATAAAATCATGATCTGTTTAGCTAATTAAAGAAGTACAAACCCATAATTCGTGGCTTGATTCTAGATCAAATCAGCTAAAAACGAATTCTATGAATGCGAAAATAAAATTCTTACGATTTTCTTTTGCAAATTGCGAAGTTTAAATAATAGTGGTTATATTATTGATAATATTACATCGTTTTAAATGCTTGTAGTTTCCTAAATTAGTTTTATTTATATTATTTTTTCTCTTAGTTTTTTTATATTACAATTTGAAATTTGAATTGGAGTGCAACGTAAATCGCTACCTATTTGTAAAACAGACCATAAACTAACTTAATCCTTATAATGTTGCTTTATAGCTCTATTGGAGCTGAAGGCACCCAGTCAGAAATAATAATGGGATCGACATCGAATCGACGTCAATTTGATGCTTTCGACGTCAAACTGACATTGATTCGATGTCGATTCCATTATTATTTCTGACTGGGCAATCGTGCATCTGTGCAAAAAGTCTTGAAAAACTATTGCATTACATATTTGCAAAGCAACATAAAATAAATATGCATATAATTCAATAAAAATGTTTTATAATAAAGTGAAAAAATTCTGAAAAATCTGATATATAATACATTCATTTCTAAGTATTTTATATAGATAATTTCTGTAAGAGAAAAAGAATAGGAATACGTAGCATTACTACTACCTACTGTATCAGTTTTGAAATCCATTTTGTCAGATACCCATTTTTGTTTATCTTATGAAAAAATTAATTATTGCAAAATTGCAAACAGTATTATAAAAACTGCTTATACTATCTGAAAATACACTTTTTAGTTTGTATTTATGTTTTTAAAGTTTTATTTTTACCTTTTGTTTAAGAAATATTATCTAAAAACAAAGTAGTATGTTGATATCGGTGACTTTCTTCTATTTGTTTCTTTTTTTCTGTTTTTGATGAGTTATGAGCCTTAATTTTCAAGAGGTTCTTTATTCTCACAATGCTGATTCAAAATAACTATTCCGTATAATTATATTATATAAATGGCTCTTGAGTATTAGAAATTTTTAAGAGAGTTCCGTTTCGCTTGTAATTTCGCAATAATTTCGGGCGATCTGCAAAATCATAGCCGCCGAAAGATGAAAGTGTGGCCGATTGATCGATTACTCTCGGGTCTGAATCGAAAGTACTTTTGGTGTCTCTCAATATCCCTTTCGGGTTTCTATACGTCCTCATTAAACTGCCTTGGAAGATTTACCAGCCGTGTATTATTTCCGGTCGGTACCTTCCCTACTACTCAGATTGCAGCCTCCTTTTTTTGCAGCCTCACGTAGCTCGCCCCCACAGTTGTTGTAGCACGATTGTGGAGAAAGTAAAGGTCATGAGCTCGTCTCGCGACCCTGAAGACCCTGAGAGACATGCTTGCTCACTTGATTCTCCTCTTATCCTTAGAAAGCATCATGTCTCCCCTCGCTCTTCTGCCTCATCATCCTTCTGATTCCCTTCTACGTGTTACATAGCGCATCTTCGTATGAAAGCCACCGTACTTTCTTATAAGCTAATGTGAATTAATGACTTCACGGACGAGCCTGGATCGTATTCACGGACAATATCTTAATAAATGTTGCGGAAGACACAAGCAGGCACTTTCAAACGCATGATTATTGTGATTAGTGATATTTAAAAAATTACAGTCATGATTCAAAATCTCAGTTTTTACGCAAATCTTTTTTCCAGACATTTTATACTTTAATACAAACCTAAATAAATGATATTAATTATTTACATTTATGTTTTTTTTTAAGAAATAATTTTGCTACTTATAAATAAATCTCGTAAACAAATCTTATTTGAAGTCAAAATTTTTATTTTTTTATTTGATAGATTATACATACTTTTTTGATTAAATATTATATTAAGATCCCTAGTGATCTCTAGTGACCTTAAAAAGGGTGTGAGGTTTTATATTTGTAAGGCCTTTCTTTAAAAACGGGACTTAAACTACCATTTATTCGAAGTGCAAAATCTCTTTTTTCGCCTAGAAACCAGATATTGTTCCTTGGATGTCAATTTTTATGATTTTTGAAAATATTATCACTTATTTTTTTAAATATGTTAAAATAAAAAACTTTAAAAGCCTTTATTATATTCTGCAATGTTTAAAATGTGTTGAGTAATTTTTGTGATTTTAAAGAATAAAAGTTGTAAATATGGTAATCAATTAAAATGTTGGGGTCATTTTGCCCCTTGAACCAGAATAATCAACATAAAATTCTAAAAGAGGTGTGACTATAGTTAAAATAAAATTTTATGAAACTTTTGTTAAAGCATTTTTTACATTAAAAGAAAAACTCGAATTTTGTTTTAATTAATGTTCAATAAAAATAAATGTTTACATTCCTAAACGCACAAAATATATTTAAATATAACATTTAAATATAACATGAATTCTTTTTTCTTAAAAATAATTATCTAAGTATGAAAAAAAAGAAATTAATTCGTGATGTAGTATAAAATCATATTTATTAACATATAAAAAAATATTAACATACACGCATCCCAATAATCGAACGATATTTACAAAGTAAGATATTAATTACATAAAATAATAATACGCACGTAGCCATTCTAAGGCTATGTGGTTTATTCACACTAAAAAAAGATAAACAAAGAAAGACTTTTCTTGCCTGTGTGTGTAATTTTCATTGTCAGAGATTCAATCTAAAATTAAAAACTAAGCCAAAGCAGTTTATTATATGTATAAACAGTAGAAAGTTACTAAACAGTTGATATAAATATGCAGCATTGATCCCAGATAGCCTTTTAATACTTAGAAGAATCGAATTCTTAATTCTATTGAGCCATCATTTACATTTTATTGTTTAATTGATATAAATACATAGATATATTAAACAGTTTTAAGAAATAGATGGTTTTTTTCTTCTAATAAATAGGTTATAACATTATTTTTCAACAAATAATTGACAAACGTGATATTTTTCTTGGCAATGATTTGCTTTAAAGTTTAATTTAACAAGTCGTGTAATCTCTAGAAAGATTATGGTTATAGATTTATTTGCTAAAGATCAGTTATTAGTACGCATCTTTCTCAGGAGATGTATAGTAAAATGTAGATAATGATATTTTCACATCCGTTATGATAATATCTCGTTGCTCGATATTTCGTTTCTTTGTTACGGACTTTGGTTATCACGCAACTCACAGTCGCGTTGTCGCCAAAATGATCAATTGAAAATTTTCATCATCCACTTTCGTACATATCTCATAGTTGCGATGCTTTCTAACTGTTAGTTAGAGGCTTGCCTCTTCTTCGTGCGGTACACGTTTAGTCGGCCTTCCCTTTTCTCCTCTCGAGAGATATCTGTATCTATCGGCGAGCAATCCATTATCACAAGGCATTATAAAATTCGACCGACTTTCTTGATGCGATTCTCTAACAATTTTCCGAGTTGACCTTTCGATCTTCAGATGTCACGAGCATGCGCAGAAGAAAGATCAAACCGGCCGAACGTGACACTCGACGACGATCTACTTGTAACCGTGATGACCGTCGTCGTGGTGAGACTCGATGGGAACCCAAACTTTCTCCCAGACGGGCTTCCAGATCTTCTTCCAAGCCGGTACCTGCACATCCTTCCAAACCGGAACCCACTTGCTTTTCCATTCATCTTTCCACACCTGTTTCTTCTGCGTGACCCAAATCTGCTTCTTTTGAGGTACCCATACTTGCACCGATTCTTCCTGCCAAATTAGCTTCTTGTCTGACACCCAGATTTGCTTCTTTTCCGTCTTCCAAATTTGTTTCCATTCGGCCTTCCATTCTAATTTCTTGTCGCTTACCCAGATTTGTTTTTTTTCTGTTCTCCAGATCTTTTTCCAAATCGGCTTCCATATTAGTTTCTTCTTCCAGAGATCGTGGCTGGTATACTGCCAACCATGATGATCTTTGCCCACAGGGTGTTCTCCCGGTATACCAATTTTAACCCATTCTGGCACCCAGACTTTCTTCCAATCGGGCACTTGAACTTCTTTCCATACAGGAACTTGGATTTCCTTCCATACGGGTTTCCATACCTTCTTCCAAGCTGGCACTTGGACCTCCTTCCAAGCCGGTACTTGAATCTCCTTCCAAACAGGCTTCTGAACCTTTTTCCAAACAGGTACTTTGATCTCCTTCCACGCAGGTACTTGAATCTCTTTCCAAACCGGCACCTGCACCTTCTTCCACTCCTGCTTCCAGATCATCTTCGATTCTGTTTTCCAAATCTGCTTCCATTCGGGCTTCCACACCAACTTCTTTTTCCACACGCCCTTCGGCCCATGGTCATGCGAGGGAGGTCCATAGGAATCGGAAGGTAATGACGGCGGCCCGTAAGAATCAGAAATCGATCCAAAGCCACCTCCATGACCGCCACCTCCGCCGTAACCGCTGTCACCACCGCCGTGACCGCCACCACCGCCGTAACCGCCGCCACCTCCGCCGTGACCGCCGTAACCGCCGCCATCTCCGCCGTGACCGCCACCACCGCCGTAACCGCCGCCACCACCGCCGTAACCGCCGTCACCTCCGCCGTGACCGCCACCACCGCCATAACCGCCGCCGCCTCCGTGATGATCATCGAATGATCCTCCGATAGAACCGTGATCGTCACCGAAAGATCCGTGACCACCGCCGAAGGATCCTCCACCGTGACCACCGCCGAAGGATCCTCCACCGTGACCGCCGCCGAAGGATCCTCCACCGTGACCGCCCCCGAAGGATCCTCCACCATGATCACCACCGCCTAGATCGTATGATCCACCGTGATCGTTACCGAAGGATCCGTGATCGCCTGATGGTGCCCCGTAGGATGACGAGGGTCCAGATGGTGCGCCATAAGATGACGATGGTGGCGGAGGCGCACCATAAGAATCAGAGGGTGGACCGTAGGAATTTGAAGGTGGCGCACCATAAGAATCAGATGGTCCTACGTCTGGTACTCCGTAGGACGATGCTGGCGGTGCACCATACTGCGAGCTTACGGGAGGCCTACGGGAAGATTTCTTCTGTTAAAATGGCGTCATTTACCGCCATATATAATATTATAATATAATAAAAACTTAAACACTTCTAATTGCATTTAATATTACAGAATTTTGTGTATAAATAGAAATATTTTTAGATAATTAATACATAAAGCTTTAAATGTAAATTTTTTATAATTTATTCATATATTTATTTACTCAATAATTTGTATACTCACTCTCTCTTTGTTCTAATCGGATCTCCAAATGCGGAGATAACAAAGAGGCCGTATAGTATTGTCTGAAAGAATTTTTCTTCATTAGTTTTGTAAATAAATATTTGTAAAAGTAAACAATATTAAGAATCTTCATTTTAGACCGCCATTTATGTGAGAAATACAATCAATACTAGAAAAATGCCTATTATGGTCGAAGGTTGGATCTTCATTGCTTTTTAAAATAATTCAATCTTGAATTACTAATATACACTACATATATGTACTTACATATTTATTGTAAAAGTAATTTAATTAACGTTTAATAACACCAATAATGACAATAGAAACGCTAATAACGACAATCTTTGTATAAAGATGAAGAATCGGAGAAAACATCAAGACTTTCACACAAAAAATTAATGCTTTGTATATATTGCAGTTTTCTTCGCAAAATTAATACAGAGATAAATGAATGATAAACGTACTCGTAAAAGAGCAAAGATACACTAATTGGGATCGACCGTGCGAAAGAAAGGATATCTCGCCGTCGGGGTAATTAGTCTTATTTCTCTTAAGCTCGTCACGATGGTATAATTATCTCATCCTCGCAATCGGTTCACCATCCAGTTTCCCGCCAGTTTTTGTAGTCATTCATAGTGAGTGACGGAAATCCTGTGGACGGATTTCTACGTACTCGTCCATGCTCACGAGCGCGTCTCTCAAAAATGAAAGTGTCCGCCATGTGAACGCGTAGCCGACGTTAAACATCAGCGCGAATTGGGTCGACTACCTATCCTCCCCACCTGTCTTTACATTTCCAGAACGGGCCACCAGGACTGTAAAAACCTGTACCAACGGTTAAATTAAAGGAAAGTGGGCTTCGAGATTCTTCTTTTTTTTTTCCTCGAAGTATTACCCTTAGGCGGTACCTGTCGCGGTATCCTGCGGCAATAATATTTTATATTATGCGGCGAGTATTTTAGGTGTCCCACTTGTCTCCGTCTCTCTCTCTCTCTCTCTCTCTCTCTCTCTCTCTCTCTCTCTCTCTCTTTCTTTTACAAGAATTATTCCGGAACCGTTTGACTATTTATGCATACTTAGATATCCGAAATAGTCTAACTGTACTATGCGTACCACCTTTCATCTACAAATTTCTCAGTCCTCATTTGGAATTGATAAATCTTCCCTCAATATAAAGATACCGATACTTCTTAAATTACTTTAACTGTAAACGTTCGAATACGAGGAACTTAATTATTATAATACACTCGGAAATGCAATTATTATAAAATAAAAGAATTCTTTTTCAAATTAAATTATTAAGCAAAATATGCGAATTGAAAGAAAATCTTAGCTCATGAATTAATTGCGAAGATATCACTTAAATATCGGAAAGTTTGCGACTGATGATGACTTCTCGATATCCTCGCTAGGAAAAGACCGGTTTCCTATGTAAGTCAAAAAATTCGCAAGTGAAAGATGACTCGCTAATAGTAAGTCATAGGATATCTTACATAAAGTCATGATTATTGGAGTAATTGAATATACTTGATGGATATTTGATTCGATATGAAGTAATATCTTAAATAATAGCTGTTGGATAGAATAATTAGATATTAAGTAATAATTCAGATCATATATTGAGATGCTCAAATATTGAATACGATTGGCTCTAAGCATTTAAGTATTTAAACAACTTTTTATTAGAAAGAAATCTCAATCAGTATCCAAGTATTTATTGAAAAATCTATCGCGGCATGAAATGTCGAAATGAAAAAACTGCGAGCTTCTGCTACTTTTTATTTCGTTTGTGCCAGATATTGACGTAACGCGTTTCAGTAGAAATTTTAGTAATTACGCGTTATTGTATACTGATCAAACACCATAGATTCACCTTTTCTCAGATTAACATAACAATAATAATTGTTTTCGATTATCTACATATAATAACCTTGGCTTACTTTCAATTCAATCCGACTTTACACGATCACTTTTATATATACCTATACATTATCTTATTCTGCGTTGACATTGGCATGTGAAATTACATGC
The DNA here is from genome assembly GCF_001594115.1 of Trachymyrmex septentrionalis. Taxonomy (NCBI): domain Eukaryota; kingdom Metazoa; phylum Arthropoda; class Insecta; order Hymenoptera; family Formicidae; genus Trachymyrmex; species Trachymyrmex septentrionalis. The sequence continues at coordinate 215,218 of NW_017304207.1, read as the reverse complement.
TGATTAACACATTTTATCTTTATCGTCTTTATGTAGTCAGTACAAACTATAGCTATGTTTCCGCTTGTCTACGAGAGAAATTGGATAAACATTATCTGTATACCGCTGCTCTAATTAAATACTTGTGTATGTATCTTTAAATAACAAAATAAAAGTAAAGCTAAAATTACAAATTTTAGCTTTACTTTTTAAATATAATTTCAGTGATGAAAATAAAAACGTCATTTTTTAAAAGAACATTATTATTATCATTATATTATTAGAAGAATAAAATTTTGCATGAATTTTGCATGTCCAAGATAAAATATTTCCGAATCTTGTCACATAAGATATTGTAATAAGGCAACGATATATGAAGGAACTTCGAACTAACGAAAGAAATAAATTAAAAAGATGAGAATAGGGCATTCCAGATAGAATATCTCTTATTACATTACATTAACTTGGCTACTCGACTTTGTAACGTTGCATCGGTGATCCTGTTGAATTTCGTGACATTCAACGCAGATCGTATACGGATCGTATAGTCCCAGTGTGCTACTCCTATTTACACAACTTTCCATTCCATGCGGAGTGAAAAGTGACAAGAATGCCCACTTATAGCAATTGCCATTGGAAAATGGCAGTGATTTACCGGCTCGTTTGTAACCATTTACGTTAACTTAGCCGCGCTACTGTCTCGATGGCTTTAAGATCGTCGTATCCAATATGTTTTCTGTACTCTTTCGGCATTGGCATAAAAATAAATTACCACGTGGCATTGTCAGTAAAATCGCTTCCACGAAATGCAGAAAATTTTGCAGTTTTCTACGATAGTGACTCAATACCGCAAATATAGGTGACTTGGGATAGTGCAAGTAACTTGAGACAGCATGTCTTTTCATACTTTTGTTAAATTTCGTGGTATCTATCCGTGAGTCTCTCAAAAAAATTTCTAAAGAAAGTTTAAATTTAAAATTTTTTTCTAGCGACTCATGGATAGACACTACACTAAATTTAACAAAAATACATGCCGTTTCAAATCACCTACATTTACAGTATTAGCTTCACGATGTAACTACTTGTAATGCAACACATCGCTTACTTTTTAATAATTCCAACATATTGTACATGTTCCTCTTAATTATTCCAATGTTAAAGTGTTCAAATAAAAAGCTATTTGAAATATTGTACATTGTTTATACCTAAGTA
>NW_017304207.1:211749-213927 GCF_001594115.1 Trachymyrmex septentrionalis | reverse complement strand
ATATATATATTATAATACAGATATGAGCACCAAAAAATGTGAGAATAAATGTAATAAAATCTTTTGACTTATAACGAATTTGATTAAACGCACTAGTGCGTACTGATGTATATTATAACCGTTAATTAAACTGATTGTGAGTATATAATGCAATTTTGAATTATAAGATACATATTTTATTTAACAGCACAATAAAATGTATTGAATATTTCACGGTGGAATATTTAACCGGTTACTATGTTTATAATAAACGCATATCTCTACATCAATTTGTGTACGATGGCTGTAATCAGTGCATTAGTGCCCATTAAGTGTGGCCATTCCCTATTAATCAAAGATCTTAGATTATAATTTGCGATATGTATCCTTAAAACAGCACTACGATTCCACCGAAGCTGCTAAAGAGATAACCGCGTCGCGTGACACGGTGCCATTAACCGCAAACCTAGAATGATCTGTGATAATCGCGAACGATGTTACCGATAATGCCGTCACTCTCCGTCCGAAAAAATATATATCTCACATATATCACAGGCGCACTGACACATGATTAAGATGCGAAGAATGAAAGCACGAGACAATGAGCGGCGTTGAACACTGACCAGAATTAATCGCATTCTTTCGACCAGGGTGGCCCACCGTGTGAAAAGGATGGCAACGACCACCGTCTTTTTTTACGGTTCGTCACTCTTCTGACGGATTCATCGTGACATACGTGGCTTTTATAGCGAATGTTCCTCTGCCTAGACGTCTAGATATTCTAGACATACAGATTTCGAGGAGGGGTACAAAGAGAGCCACGGTGCTATATGGGGGTCCCAACTCTGCATGTACATCTTCAGTTAAGAGGGGATTCGTGCTTCATAGCGAATGCGGGGCGACAAAGCAGTAGAACGAAACGTAATGCAGTTCAATGAATTTTAACAAGAGGTACCCATTTTTGCGGATTTTTTTAGGATATAAAAATCTCTTTACTTCTTTTATATACAATCAATTAAAGATTATATGATCAACGTAAAGTATGCACGTGTTAGAACTTGTATAAAGTTTTTATATGAGTCTTTTTTTTTACAAAGAAGCGTTTCCGAAAGAAGATTTTCTTTTTAATCAGATTTATTAGCAAGGTTGATTAATCCAACGAAATCTCCCTTCTGTAATTATTGGTTAAATCTGTCTGAACAAGTATAATGAGAGCGAACATCACTGGCGAACGTAAGCGCTCATATATAACCGGTCAGTGTCCGATGACGTGCGACGTACAACCGGTAATGACTTTCACGTTAATTATTATCGGGGTCTCTTAAACGATCGCAACCGCGAGGTAGAATGGACTTTCTCGTTACATTGTTTGTCTCGAAGAAAGCAATATTACTTTTACGCGTGTTAAAACAATTTTCTCAAGAAACTATTTTATCTTCAACTTCTTGGGATAATAAATAAATACCTATTATCCCATGAAGTGTAATCGTAATCTCGGGAACAGTCTACAACTTGTTGAGCAACGTAATCAACGATACTTGCTTCAGTCATGTGCGAATGAATTAACGCCGATGTCTCGCGGTGCAAATCGCATACAAAAAAAAAAAAAAAAAAAACTCCGACCATCTCCGTTCCCAGATCTCGTGACGAGGAGGAGACGGAGAAATGCCTTTCTCATCTTGATATCGGCGCGGCGCGTCTCACGGCGCAGCAACACGGAAAAGCGCGGTTTCGTAATTCGCGTGAGAACAATTTCGCCTGTACCCAGGTTCACCACCTGCGGAGTCTCACTCTGACTTTCTTCCTCAGGGTTACTGTCGCTCCTGCGAAAAGCACGCAACGTGACTGCCTTTCACTGGCGGCATGTTCCTCCAGACCAGGAGATGCGCCAGTTGCGTCGACGTGAGACGATCAGGAAGCAAAACCGCGATTATCCGGTATCCAGGGTGTTCTGTAATCGACGATATGACGTTGTATAAACAGACACGATTGTGTGAACAGGTGATAATTTCACATGAAAGAAACAAATCGAAAGCCTATAAGGGAATTCTTCTAATTGTGGGAAAGTCAATTAGTCGAATAAATTAAATTAAATTAGAACGTATTCAAAAAATGAAATATATTCATTTCTTCTTGTGCGCGCAATTGTCTCGTGGGGCTAATTTTAATTTGGAAGCCCGCACGCAGAGTATCCTCGAT
>NW_017304207.1:202396-211649 GCF_001594115.1 Trachymyrmex septentrionalis | reverse complement strand
TTTTTTTTTTTTTTTTTTTTTTTTTTTTCGTCATGCAGGTGAGACGGCGACGAAGCGAGAAACTGTGAGAGTCGTTACCCGGGCCGCACGACGGAATTACTTTGACTTTCTTCCGATACGATGTCAGTGGCAGCTGTCTTTTCGATTTTTTTTTTGTCTTCAAGAAGATAATCGATTCGGTTGCTTTCACTGTGTCTCGAGAACACGCGGCGGACCGTACGATTCGGACGAGCCTCAAGTGTGTTGTCTCCAATTTGTTTAAAGCCCGTTAAAATACATAGAGCTGATGATAAGCGAACATAAATGTTGAACGGTAATTCCACGTCGAATACGGCAGCTTGAATTCCCTGATACATTCTCTCTGAGAACTCCGAGGAATTAAAGAGAAAGAAAAATGCGCCAAAGTATACGAAAAGCCTTTGATTTAATTGGCATTTATTAAATGACAAATCGAAGATTACTTTCCGTACATTTTTGCGGTACATTATTGCGAGGAAAATTTTTAAAGCCGGCGTCACGGTACGTCCGCTTTCTTTCCGCATTTATACACAGTAGTAATCATTGTAAGCCATTTGCACGGTAGTGAGGATAATTTAAGGTTGCATTCATTACGGATGAGGTAGCAGCCGACTTATATTAATTGAGATTTACTTCGAGACCATCTTCGCGAAGTGATTTTCGCCGACAAAGAGGTCGATGTTCCTCGAGATCGCGTCAAAGATTTCACCTCTTCGCTGCTCGCGAAGTTTCCGCTCGTTCTGCATGTATATATAAAAACGTGAAATATTATTATACGGGGCATTGACAACATCGTCATCGCGTATAATTTATTAGTACTAGACTCGAGTATAATTTATCAATACTAGAATCCACGCATCCTTTCTTACGTGGCAACGAAGAAAAGTCCGTGTCGTTATTCTGTATTATAATAAAAATAAAAAAAAAGAAAAAATACTCTCCCACCAGGAAGTACAGCTTAGGTACTTTGCCTCATTCGAAATCCATTAACGGTTTTCCTGCGGGTGATTCTGCTGGCACGTTACACAACTCGATCATCCGCATCGTTACGTACGAACGTTTCGCGTTATTCGTGCAGATATTATGCACGTATACAGCATGTTGTATTGGATTGTCGATTGCACGCAAAACTCGGGTTAGATCGAGACTTTCAGGCTTTCCTGACCAGCGGCCGATTGTCGCAATTCTTCAGGGTACATCGTAGGTAATCGTGAAGTGACTTCATAATTGCGCTCGTGTATCACATCTCTCTGATGCCAGCGAGTCGCAATCGCGTTATGTCAAAAGGAAAGTTACACAGGCTGTAACGAAAGGGCGATATTATCGCGATCCAACCGTGGCCCAATGAGGGTCGCCTTAAAGATTGTCTTACATTAAAATTTTCCAGGCGATAAAACAAGACATAACCGCGTTAATTGCGGCCATTTCTCTGATCATAATGATGGAGGAAGAAGAGTTCTCCTCTTCCGGCGATTCGCGACGTCGTGCATTTCGCGTACTCACCCATGCGTGAGACATGGCTAATATTTAGCCTCATCTAGGAAGTCTATAATATAGGAAGATATATTGTGTGTGTATATATATTGTATATATAATTTCCATATATTATATTATATATAAAATATATGGGGTGTCTCAACTCAAAATTCACGATAAGTATTGTAAAGATCTCTTTGTAACATTTTAAGACAAAAAGTCTAATACAAAAATGCCAAGGCTATGACAGTTCCCTCGAACTTTATGTCTTTGACAATAACAAAATTTAGTCCCTTCACACTCATCATCTTACCATCCCTGAACGAAATTCTAGCCCTGTCATTCGTAATTTTCAAATTCTTTTCATTTGTGTGTGTGTGTGTGTGTGTATGTGCGTGTGTGTGTGTGAGACTCTCATAGCATTTTTGTATTGAAACTTTACGTCTGAAAATATTACAAAGAATCTGTCTTAAAAATATTTATCGCCAGCTTCGTGACACCCTGTATATGTATGATAACATATATTTAACATAATGTATATTTGTACGTATAAGACAGCTTTGCGACTTTCGCGCCGCGAGGACTCCATCTCCCCGTTCTCAAGTCGCAAAACAGACACGTTCAACAGACCGCCGCACTGTACGAGCATACGTATATTTCTGGCGAATTTTAATAGTTTGTTTATTCTTCACAAGTCGGGTATAGAGATTGGGCCGGATACGTGTCTTCGCGAAACGCGCACGCCTTCTGGTACGCCGCGAGATGAGACGCGCGAGGCCACCAGCTGCAAACAGAGCCGTCTGATGGGACAAGCGGAACGACACGGTGCATTAATTAACGTTATCTGCTACTAATTTGCATAATGGAAGCTATGAGCGTTTCCCGTAACGATCTGCCGACATTGAGGACCAAGCTTCTTCCGGAGGAATGAACGATCGTTGATCGAGCCATTGATCGAGCTTCTCATTATCGTCCCTCTCTTTCTCTCATACACCTACATCCTGCCACGCCGGCCATTATTTCCATTATCTCTTTATTACCTGGATTCGGCCGTACGGAACATCCACTAGTTGATGAATCTGCCTAATTGCTTAGATACCGCTTGTCGATATTTAATTAGGCCACTAACGAGCCAATTTCATTCCCCGCCACGAAGTTCAAACCCACGAGGCTCTCTTCTGACTCGGTATATATCGGTTGAATAGAGTTCCTTCTTGTGATCGAATAAAAAAAAATTACGTACGCGCTCGACGTATAGATTTCATTTCGCGTTTTACTTGTAAGTTACCACGTAACTACGATGTTAAACCGTGCAAACGGTCGTTCTGAATAAACAGATGGGCTACGCAAGGCACAGTGCGCGTAGTCCATGCTACATCCGCACGTTCCCGATTTCGACAGAATCGAGAGAGTCTACGGGGCCTTTTCATGCCTCTGACAACGCTGATAATTTCCGGAGTAGTAATAGACCGAACAACCTGTCAGGAATACTGTACAGACCGGCGAGGAGCGCGTGCGTTTGGCGAAGCACGTGGGACGAATGTCAATTAAGTAGCAATTGGCGGACGCGTGCGTGTATGTTCGCGTAAACGTGCGAATGGATCGAGCCTCTTTCGCAAAAGTCTCTCTGAGAACGGAAAAGAATTTCTCGCAATGGAAGACTTAATTAGGCTTCCATGCGAATTCGATAATTTCACTCATCACTTTTTCTCATTCTCTCTCTCTCTCTCTCTCTCTCTTTTTTTCTTTTTAATTAAGAGAAATGATCCTATTTTCTCAAGCCGCATTCATAGCCCGTTCTTAAGATCGGTTATCTTATAATCGTTTTAAGTAATGTCTTAAAATGTTCATAAGGCTTGATTGATTCATGACATCTTAAGATTTGTATTTAAGATAGTCTTAAATACAAGAATTGATAATGAACATCGTCTGTAATTGGTTTACATCTTAAAACTGTACTTAAGACAGTCTTAAATATAAGAATTCTTAAAGTATAAGAAATTCTTGAATATAAGAAATCAAAGATCAAACTATTAACCAGCCTTACCCAAGGAATACACAAAAGCCAACAAAAAATTAAAATGACTTTATTTTAAATAATAACAAGATAATAATAAATAACAAGAGGGGCTACAAGCCAGATTTTTATGTAATTCAAATTCTTAGAACATACATTTTGATCTTATTATTAGGTCATCCTCAGTGTAAAGAAATTAAATGCAAATTTGACAAAATTAATAAAACGGTTAAAAATTTTTTTTTATTCTTACTGTCAATAAACCATTTTGTAACTAGAAATTATTATTTTGACTTTTATATAACGTCAAAATAAACTTATTTATATTTTCTCTTAACTTTTTGGTGTGTTCCTTGAGTAACGCTTAAATTATTTCGTGAATTTATATACAGTAAAAGCAAAAATTCGCACAAGGAAATTTGTTATAAAAAAAGCCTTATTTGTAGAAAGTAAACATTAATTAGCAATTTTATACAATGAATACATTCTGTTCTAATATAAACAAACGAGCTTTGCATGCACTCCTGATTTTAGAAGTTAAATTTCTCGTCTGTACGAATACTTTTTGAGCATTCAAATAATACAATTTTTAATTTTCGCTTATTTTTCGGGTGATATATTTTATATATAGTTAATACACATTTTGGTATATATAATTTTAAGAAACATACAGTCTATTTTATTCTTTATGAACAAATTGTTAATTATCCAACAAGAAATGATCGTTGATTAAAATCGACGTCAAATTGGTGTTAAAATCATCAAATTTATATCGACTCATTTCTCACTGGATAATATTTACTTTTTCAAAATAAAGTTTTTTTAAAAAATATTTTCTCTGCATAAATACTTTTTGTACTCATTGTACGTACTTATATTACACTTACTTAATTCTGTAAGTCGCGAGCCAAAATTTGTTTAAGTCTTGAAATGCAATGAACAGAACTAGAGTCATAATATTACATATTAAATTGACAAACAATTTAATAATTCTAATAAGCATCTTATAAGAATATTAATATTTTATAATTTTATGCTAATAAGAATCTTTAAAAATTTAACAATTTATTGTAAAAAATATATTACCTCGACCTGGATTTTCTCTCTCTTGTTTTTTTTTTCTTTTGTAGTGATGTAATGCCTAACGAGTTTGTACTATTGCTTTCTTCGTGGGCGTGACCGCTTTATTGCTCGGAAATTATCAGGAAAAAAACGATTCTTCTTTATGTGTTCTCTCGACGCACAATTTTCCGAGTATCGTTAAAGCCCGAACAAAGAAAGTCAATTTGGGTCGATGACTTTGTGAACAGCAATGGGATAATCAAATTAATAAACACGAAAGGAGAGAATGTGTCTCCTCTTTTTCACTTGCTTCGTGTTTTCTCATTTCATCGCACGTCTTGATGTGTACAGTGTTTTCTTCGATCTTTCTCTTTTTTCCTTTCTTTATTTTTTTTCTTTTTTCTTTTTATCATCGCATACGGCCAAATGCTTGAACGATGACGGCGCTACTTTCTCCTTCGTAACTATTTTCCGTGGTCGATGCTTATGTACCATAAGCGGAATGTTAAATCCTTCTATTGGTTCTGAATCAGCGAGTTACGTCGCTATTAGAGATAGGATCAACTTTAATGCATGTACATATAATGTGTGAATCTCTCAATTCAATATCTGTAGATATCACTTAAGTAGAGTATCTTTTAAGCGAATGCGTTTTACTCAAAAGCAAGGCAATCAAATACATATAGCATCTAATACTGCAAAATAACAGAACGCATTTAATGTATATATATTAAAGACTTTCATGAGCATTTTGAAACGTGACTTATGGTCTCTTTTTTGTTCCTGCACTAAACTGCATTAAAACTCTCTTTCTCGCTTTCGATAAATATGTACCTATTTCACTTTAAGTTCCAAAAATGTACACTGGTTCAGCCACAGAAAATAGGTAATGCTGAATAGAGAATCAAAATGGTAAAAAAAAAAAAAAAAAATGAATTTTTTACGAAACTTTCTATATTTATTTTGATAGTAAAATAATATAAAAGAAAAAAATCATCTTAATAATGTTTAACTTTGTGATATTTTTTTCAACCAACAATGGCTGTGTTCCAAATTTATTGTCAGCATTGAAAATGCTATAGTTTACATTACGTGCACTATAGATTTTCGATTCTGGCAGTCAATTCTGGAACCCAGCCAATGTATCCCCAAAGTATAACACTTTCTGCTTAAAAACTAACTGTGATTTTTTTTACAGAAATATATATAACAACGATGTGAAGACTCTTTATATATAACGTAAAGAAATATATATAATTTAATTATAATATAAAATCAATAAATAATAATAAATTATTCTTTATAGATTATAAAAATTTGCGCTTTTATCACTATTTTCTATAAAACTGTGCAGTGTTAAATATTGTAAATAGAGGAACTGATCGCAGTCCATTATTTGTTACAAATCGATAAATATAGTAAAGTTTACAATGAAAGATAGACGTGCGGTTTATAATGAGCTTTTGATTTATCCAAAGATTAATTGAAGATAACTGATAATAAAGCCAGAAGAAAGGAAACATTGAAAGCGAAGCTCTTATTTTATTTTATCAATGGAATGCGACTGATATAAATTGTGTGGTTTGTGATAAACAAAAGACTATAAAATCGTATACATTACTCGCAGCAGTTTTAGTTTTCGAAAAGTTTCACTGCATGAAACAACGATGCGAGTTCCACTTGCTTATACTTTTGCCGTGTTGTGCCTTGTTTCTGGCAGCATTGGTAAGATCCCATACAGTACACTTTTTATCCTGAGGATATCCCAAATTGTCCCAAATTAACAAAGCGATTCCATGGATATCCCATCCGGGACAAAGAAAATATCGTAAAACATTGTAAGACATCCCAAAGAAACTAGGTAAAATAGGGCAATAAAAGCCAGGCGCGATAATTGTTCCGCAAAACAAACAATGTGGATACAACACAAAAGTCTTTATTAAATAACCCGCTTACAAGTTTCGGCTCATTTTTTAGTCATCTTCAGAGACAAATTAATTTTATAATTATAATACCTACAAACTAATTCATTCTAGTATAGTAAGATATCCTATTAATATCTTAAAATATCTTACCATATTCAAATTCTCCCAACACAGTTCTCCAAATGTCCTAAGGATGTCTAGAATACAGCAATGGTTTACAGTTGCAGAGTGTCAGAATTAAAATATTAGAAGTAAAGAATATCATAGTCATTTTGGACACCAACGATACGACGTACAGCATGCCCCAATTAAGATATACAATATCTCATATAAAACTTACAAAGATTTTTATTATACTAAATGTTATACTAAGGCTGTATTCGAAAACATTATCCGGTTGCCCCGTGTATTATTTTATCCTTGTTTAACATGGATGAATAACAAGGATAAAACAACACAGAGGTACTCGGATAATGTTTCCGAACGTCACTTAAGAATATATAAATTACAAGATCTGACATATATTATTTCCAATTAATCTTTTATTTCATTATGTAATAACGGGACATATATATATTTCTCGCTTCTTTTATATGATATCTTAAAACATTTCCCTTTTATTTTAGATAACAATCATATATACACACATGAATATATACTTGTGATATCTCATGGAGTTCCTTGGACATCTCACGAACGTCGTTTAAGACGTCCGTAGGATCTCACACATGTTGAATATCCGTTGGATATCTTGGGATCATTCATCGGATATCACAAAATTATCACGATATCCTAAATTGACGTCCATTGGACATCTCTAGGATAAAGTGTGCTGTGACGTGGGATGAGTTAATCTTCGGTCTAATAAATTTTGTCACACAGTTACATTCACATTACACGATAATGCAGCAAAGTATAAACATATAATTAATGACAAGCTAATAGTCAATAGTAGATTTTGTAACAGTTAAAAATCCTATTTTTGAAAAAGTATGTAAGTTTATGAAACACATTAATTGTGTATATACCTACTTTTTAAATTGTTAAGAAAAAGAACTTATTATTTTGTCAAAGTGGATTTTGGTGCTTAAATATTTTAAAACAAATTCATATACATATCTATATTTATTTATTTCTCAATTTATTCTCTTAATCTATTTATTCTCGGTTCGATACGAATTATAATTGTATATTTTTTAGGTTTATAAAAATTTAGACAGTCACGTAACAAGCAATTATTTCTTGAGTAAAAATAACAAAGATATCTTACGTTATAAATATGTGTAAAAGCTACAACACACAAAAGAATGTGAAGCAGTAACAGTAAGCAATGAGACAATCATAATCAGTCAATCATAATAGAGACATAAGACATAATAGCAAAAAAAATTTATTTATTTACGTTTTACTGCAAAAGTTTTTTGTGCCATATTAAAAATACTTATTGAGAAGTTACAATACCATTTTAAAATTTATTGTTGTTTGTATACACATTTTCTCTATAAATAAAAATATAACAATGTGATGTTCAGTGATCTTGAAAGATAAAGATAAAGATATTTTCGCTTGATTAATATCATTGATTTTGAAAGATACAGAATTAATTAATCGCTTTAATATTGTATGATAAATTAGATTGATAAAAGTGATTAGTACTTCAAACTTCACTTTTTCATTGAAACATATAATATAGATAATACTATATGTTTCCTTGCTAACTCCCTGTAATCTGAATAAGGCATTTTTGGAATATGTTTATCAAATATTTTCTTTTTCTTAAACTCTTAGAACGTAGTGGCATGGATTAGGCTGTTAAATTTTAAGCATTCTGTATGTTCATGCATGTTTTTACTTGCTGCGAGTTTGCCGAATTTTGGTGCAAGTAAACGTCAAAGTGCTCAACATGCATTTCTAGCTTTTACCATAGTGACGCGGGAACATTTATTTTACGATTTCTTTTAAAACTTTGCAAATTTACCTAGGTCTTCGCTTGACAAATATATGCCGTTTCAGCTACTCGTCTTCGCGTCACCGACTTTCGAATCATTGTTAACAGCTGAGCCGTTTCGTTGTGAAGATCGGTGCAGAAAATTAATATGATTTCCAATCTAATATATCGCAAATATTACACCATGTATTTAAATCATGAAAAAATTACCCTCTACAGTTTATACGTTTTCTTGAAAAATGACTTGCTTGTACATATTGTACTATTATTCCTTAACTATAAATCCTTTTTTAAATAAAAAATTATGAAAGAAGATGAATAAAAGAAGATGTTGACACAATTATTTATTTACCTTTATTAATAATTAAAAATTTTCTGACAAAAGGAAGAAAAGGGTTCGGCCCTGGAGAACAAGAATGGAATTATGTTCAAGTGCGCCCCAACGCTAACATGTTTTGGTGGCTTTATTATACCACGGCAAAGGTTAATTCGTATTACGACAAACCGTTAATCATCTGGTTGCAAGGTGGACCAGGTGGATCTTCAACGAGTTATGGAAATTTCGAGGAATTAGGTCCCCTCGATGTGAACTTGAATCCGAGGAATTATACTTGGGTATTAAATTATGTAAAAGTAAAATATATTTTGTCAGAATCAAACACTACAATATCAAGTAGTGTGTGTGCGTAATTAATAAATATTTAATTGTTGAGAATAATTTGTTAAAATATTGGAGATATAACAAAAGAGAAAGCAATTTTACAAAAATATATAAGTATGGTATAAAGATATAATTTTTTAAAAATT
>NW_017304207.1:199299-202296 GCF_001594115.1 Trachymyrmex septentrionalis | reverse complement strand
AATGATAAAAATTATTTTGTAATCAAAGGCTACGAGTCACAACTAGATGACAAGTGTTGGAAATCAATCTAATATTTAATGATTAAATTAGAAGTACATAAAGACATATAAAAACATAACTACGTTTCAACCCCTTATTAGGTCATCCTCAGTGTACAATTTTATAAAATTAAACAAACTTACTATTTAATCGTCAACATAGATATAACAGTTCTATCACATATTTCTATTCGAAATATTTGCTATGTTAAGGCGATTTTACTATTCCTCTTCGAATATTTTATGTCCATATCCCTGATGTTATTCTTCCTTCTCTAGCCTTCGATTGTTGCAGACAGTAACGCAATGCAAATTCACCCATTGCAATTTCAAAATTTAAAAGCATTCTCAGTACCTAGATTAAAATAACCATTAACTAATATTATATAATTTGACCAAATTGTATGTCGACGATTAAATCGCAAGTTTTAATTTTATAAAATTATACACTGAGGATGACCTGGTAGAGGTTGAAACGTATGGTTATGTTTTTATATCTATATGTACTTCTAATTTAATCATTAAATATTAGATTGATTTCCAACACTCGTCATCTAGTTGCGACTCGTAGCCTTCGATTATAAAATAATTTTCAGTGAATAACATCGTTGATGTTTATAATTTATTTATATAGGTCAAGAATTATAATGTTCTCTTCATCGACAATCCTGTTGGTACCGGATACAGTTATGTTAAAAGCAAATCGGCATACGCGAGAACAAACATGCAGGTCGCAAAGGACCTCGTGGAATGTATGAAAGGATTCTATAAGGAATTACCGAAATTCGAAGCTGTTCCGACGTATATCACAACTGAATCGTATGGCGGAAAAATGGGCGCGGAGTTTGCGTTACTCTGGTATCGAGTAAGAAATACAAACATGCTAATTAAAAAAAATAATAAAAAGAAAAAATTTGGTTCCATTAAAAAAAACAGCGATATTAAAATTTTAAAAAATGTGACAAAAAGAAATTCTTATTAATTGTCAGATCTGTTCTTCTTTAAAACGAACTGCAGTTTTTTTTCTACGATGCATTATCAGATTGTCAAAAATTATGTAAAAAATTTAAATTAATGATGATAAGAAAAACATTTTGTACATGCAAAGCCATAACATTTATATGTACATAGTCATCTAATAATTTAGAAAATTATAGATGATGTCTACACAAATAATAGTAACGGTAATGACATCGTAACAATTTACTGAATACCTATGATGAAATAACTTGTGTTTCTTGTAAAAAACTGTGAAATTCACATGCATATATATGAGTATAGTATGAGTGTTCTGCAGGCTCAGAAAGCTGGTACCATCAAGAGTAATCTAAAAGGAATCGCACTCGGAGACTCTTGGATCTCTCCTATCGATTCCGTAATGACATGGGCACCATTTTTGCTCAACACAGTAAGTAGGATTATTTATCATCATTGTAATGTCCGTATGAGCTCATGATTTATTTATTAATGAAATAGATCTAGTTGACACAACAATTAAATAAGAAAGCTATTGCGATGAATAATATCATCGAGGAAATGGAATTAATACACAACAGACAATAATCAGATCTCAAGATCCAATAATATCAACTTCTTTTCTCGTCGTTCTTTTTTATCGATGCTAATTGATCATACGAAAAGTTTCCTGTTTTATCTATTTAAAGCAAATTTATATAAAACTTTTCGAAAACTATTGTATAATTCGCAGGGTATGGTGGACACAGAAGGTTTCAAAGAAATTGATGCAGCAGCACAAAAAGTAAAGAACAATGTCGAGCTTGGCAATTGGAGAAGTGCAACTCAAGAATGGTCTAATACAGAAATGGTCATTTTAGAGAAGACTGACAATATTGATTTTTATAATATTCTTACAAAACAGTCTCCATTACGATTGTTCAATTATGAAAAATTTTTTTTATTTAAAAAAAACAAACCTGGTACATAATATCATTACATTGTTTTATAAAATTACATTAAATAACGAAATTTTGATTCCATTTTTAATATTAATATAAAAAAACATGTAACAAGATCCATTTATCGGAATGTCATTATTATTATGTACTACTATACATTTTTTTCTTTGTAATTGCAGTCATGTATCTAAATCTCAGTGCAAATGAGGCTTTCTCACTCGAAAATTTGATGAACGGTCCAGTAAAGAAAGCGCTTGGTATCAAATTCGTTCACGGCAGTCAATCCTCTAACGTTTTTGAATACTTAGCAGAAGATTTTATGAAACCTGTTACTCACATAGGTATCTGTCAAGTGTATTGACAGAATGTCATTGTAGCGAAAGCGAAAAGAAGAAATTGGTATTGATTGATGGAGATAGTTATTTCCAAGCATAGCGAATGTAAAAGTTGGGCAACTCGTAAGCATAAAAGAAATTGTTGAAGCAGTTTTGCTAAACATGTAAAATAAAACAATATTTATATATTAATATATAAATATATAAATATATAAAGTAATTGACTGCTGCGATGCATTCTAATACATTCGCTTTAAATCAAATTTATTTATAATGTAAAGAATTATTATTCCGCATAATTAAAATTTATAATATATTCTAGTTACTAATATAAATGTAAATGTAATTATTTTAGTGGAAGCATTACTAAATGAAACCGACTTGAACGTATTTGTGTACAATGGACAAATGGATTTGATTGTCGATACACTAGGTAAGTTGTTATTTTACACTAGGAAAAAGATTTAATGCCTTCAGCAAAATTTAGTTAAAGCATTTTTAATAGAGATAAAATATCTTCTTTATATAACAAAAAATTTAGTTCCTTTTACAAAATAATTTCTCTACTTTATAAATAACAAAAATATTTTTGTATATTAATTAAACAATTTAGTTTGCATATAAAATTATAATTTTGTTTAGTACATTTTAACCAAAAATTTTTGTTCGATATATTTCTATCAAATTTTTGTTGTTACAAGAAAATT
>NW_017304207.1:194700-199199 GCF_001594115.1 Trachymyrmex septentrionalis | reverse complement strand
AACGGTATATTATTAAGAATATTAATTAAAAGAAATTTGTTCTATCATTTATTATTATTCCTGCGATAATATTTTGATATTAATATTTTAGAAGTAAAATCACTTAATAGCTTTAAATATTTTTTTGTAATAGAATGAATTTTTTTTGCGTTTTAGTAACATTTATGTTAAAAACTATCTAAGCTTTAAGCTGACTTAAAAGACATCATTAATTTTCATTTTGTAATTGATATGACAACATAAGTTCTCGTGTATGTGTTTTTACTATCTTTCACGTACTTTTTTTTATAAAATCACCAGTTTTCTGATTAAGTAATTAGTGTTATTTTTAACTTTATCACCATCCAATTCATATTACATATTACTACGACTTATTACCGTTTTTATACTATTTTTACATTATATATAAGTTTTATATACATCATATATATTGAGTGTTTCAGAGCATCCGTACATTCCATTTAAAAATGAAGGAAATTATTATTTTGAAAAATATTTCAGACAAAAGTTAAAAATCTAGTAATGCATTACATGGACATATGCGATTGACTTTAGGTGGCGGCGTGAAGATCATGTCAAAGTCGATTTGAATTTTTTAAATGGGAACTTATATCTTTTATATTTGTGTAGTTTATTTCAAGGCGTTTTCGAAACACTGGTTACAAACTCTTTTTAGTTGAAATCTTCCTGAGTTATGAGACTTCAAAGTTTCAGTATTGTTAGCATTACCAAAGATTTACCGCGTGGAAGTCGCACGATCGGATTTACATCTCTTCGAAGTACTTCGGATTAAAATCTCCTCAATAGTATATGCCCATGTAATGCATTACTTGATCCTCAACTTTTGTCTGAAACATTTTTCAAAATAATCACTTTCCTCGCTTTTAAACGTTACAAATTTTTATCCCAAAAATAAAACATTTGAGAGAAAAACATTTCATACAAAAGTTTTGTAATTTCGAAAAAGACATGAATTGATATCATTGATTTGAGCTTGAGGTGGCGTTGTAAAAGTCACGTAAAATTTTTTGAATAAGATTCTCCATTTTTTATTGTATATTCTCATAGTTTACCTTACGAACTTTTCAAAATACTGTAATAAAATATTGTTTCATTAAATACTTTTCGAGTTACAATTTGAAAATTATAGTATTATACTGCCGGCATTTATTATCTAAAGTATTCGATCAACAGTTAAAACTTCTTGAATGTTGTTAGGGTTACAATAACATTTGTCAAGATCAAGGCCAATTGAAATGTGTTTCTTTAATTCTTGTTTTTACATAAAACTGAAAATAAAAAGAACATTCTCCAATGACCTTGATCTTGACAAATTTTATCCAAGTCATAATCCTGAACAATGTTCAAAAGGTTTTATAGTCATCGGTCAGACATCTTGGACAATACTAATGTCGGCGGTATTAAAACTTTTAAACAGTATAACTCAAAAAATACTTAATGAGTAATTAAAATATTTTATTATAGTGTTTTGGAAAGCTTTGAGATAAGCTACGAGAATATGTAATAAAAATGAGAAATCTTATTCTATGTGACCTTGCTCTGACCTTGACAACACTCACTAATGTTATCATCTCATGTCCCCCTCGAAGTTACAAAATTTTTATATGAAATTTTTATATGCTTTTCTCTATAATGTTTTGTTTCTGAAATAAAAATTTGTAACGCTTTTAATCACCCGGTATATATTTTAGGCACTCTTCACTGGGTCGAAAAACTGAAATGGAAAAACGCCGACACCTGGAAAAATTCAAATAGGAATTCGCTCGTCGTTAAATCCATCATTGAGGGCTATTTTAAGGTTCAAGACAACTTCAGGATGTATTGGGTCAACAGAGCCGGACATATGGTACGCACATACAAGGCACTTTCTCTCTTCCCCCTTAGCTTTCATATTTATTATAAGTCGCAAGCGATAGTCTCGGGATTAATTTACTACAAGGAAAATCCTAGATTCATACGCAGTGTTCATCTTACATCCGCCAATTCGGATGTCAGATAATGTTACGCCGTCGATTTGATTGCTTCCGTAATTTATGCAAAGAAGATTTTGATTACAAATGGTTTTTGATGTTATGAATGTGAACATTATTATAGTTAAAGTAGTATAATTAAAAATAAAATATTCACAATCCAAACCGAAATGTTTTAACGAATATTATTAATATTTTTCAAAATTATTTTAAATTATTTTCTATTTATCGATTAATAATTTGGCAATACTCATATACGTATATGTTACTTAAATATAACATGTCTGAGAATGACATCTGTTTAAAAATGTGTGCACAGGTACCGAAGGACAACCCGGTAGCCCAGGAGAAAATACTGCAGGATTTGACGAGCAATGCATGTACATACAGCTCGTCGCTATGAAGAGACGAGAAATGAATAATTGATTTGATGTTTTCATTTTATACTTAAACGAATGTAATTGATATAATTCTATTCAGTCCTTTCAATAAAATTTTTAAATCAAAGAATGATAATGTCTATGAGAGCTGAACACAGGATATACGCGTGTAATAAATTTATTCAATACATTAATAGACGTTTTGATTCTAATACGGATTCTTCTCAATATCGTAAAACATTCATTAGAATATAATTAGATAATATGGTCATAGAATTAAAATAAAACGAAATAAGAAAATAAATGTGACGTATAGTCGTGTTTTGTGAAACGTAGACGTGAGGAAATTGATAAACTGATAAATTGATAAAATTTTTAAGAAAGAGAAAAAGTTAATAATTATCTGTTTATCCATTCATTCAGAAACGATTCCGATTATCACATTATCATAATCAAAAGTTGAATTAAGTACATATTTGTAGAGTCTATATATTATATGAGTTTTGCATTTTAATATAGTTATTCATTCTTGCCTGATTTGCATATCCAATTAACTTATATATCACTGTATATAGCTTGTTAAATTAAAAAAAGACCTAAGACAGAGAAGAGTGTAAACGTTACTAAATAATGTTTGACATGGATCGAAAAATCGATCTTGTGAGAAAGTTAAAAGCAACTTTCGGTTCTGACTTCCGCTCTCTTTTCTTTTTTTCTTAACACTCTGTGCGAGCCTTTGCATCGATTGTAAGGAAGGATCAACCTAGGAGGAAAAGACCGTTCCGAGAAACCGTTTGGTCTCGATATAATTATCGCAACACTGTTTATATATTGGCGCAGTTACTGCCGGCGTGGGTGTTGAAACAGCATGTGTGTAAACAGCAATAAAACACGTAGTGCGGTCCCGGATAGGTAATCTCCTCCCCACGAGAGCGTAAACGGGAGTTCCCTGGAAAACCACTGATGGGCGGGGTTGAGCCAAACTCTAGATTCTCCCAGTGTCAAATTAAACAAATCTCCTTCGTTAGGGCAACTGGATGCAACGGAGTCTCCGACGAGTTCGCGCCCTGATCAACAGGGTGCTCCGCGTCCTCTCCCTCGATTACACCAGTGCGACATTGCATCTGCGACTCCATTCCTCCCGCGAGAATACACAGTGAAATTCAAAACGGTGCTTTTCAGTTTTCATTCCCGCGAGAAGGGAAAAAACGGTGAGAACGTGATGTAATTTCAATTTCACGGCTGATTGAGTGCGTCGCGCCAGAACATCCTGACGGAACCGTTTCCATTGTCGAGAAAAGAAAGGGTAACACAGATTGAAGCACGGAGTGATATTAAAAGCCCCCTGACACTTTGACAACTTGCAAACGACGCGTTTTTCCTTCTTCGAGGAAGTATTCTCGATGCAACAAAGCAGTTGTCCTCAGGTTCATGATCTCTTCGCGGACGCGAAGGATCAACCGTGCGATCTGCGTGCTCGGTGTCAAGAATACTGGTACATCTTTCCGATTGACAAAATGTTCCCCATAAAACGTGCGTGGAACGGATTCGCTAGCCTGGTCCCGGAGGTGCTGTGTGCCGACGTCGCCTGGCCGGCCCTCAACCAAGCGTCCTGGCCAGTCCTGGCGAGACCGCCGATCAGCTGTAAGATCGCGCCGCATCATGAAAAGCCACCGTACTCCTATATCGCTTTGATCGCGATGGCGATCAACTCGTCGCCGAAGCGAAGGCTGACGCTTGCCGGCATCTACAAGTTCATCATGGACAGGTTCCCCTACTACAGGGAGAACCGGCAGGGCTGGCAGAACAGCATACGGCATAACCTCAGCCTGAATGACTGCTTCGTGAAGGTACCGCGGGACCGGACGTGCACGGACGACGGCGAGGGTCATACAGCCGGAAAGGGAAGTTACTGGACCTTGGACCCGTCCGCCAGCGAAATGTTCGAGCACGGCAATTACAGGCGCAGGAGAACGAGACGACAGAGGGTACTCGCTCATGATGGAAGACCGGAAGGATTATCGGTACAGAGAATTAAGCTTTAGCCTTGTGCAAGAGAGGATCCTGCGTAATATATTACTTCTTGACTCTCTTTGAGACACGATGGTCGTCCTTCAGTTTTTTCAAC
>NW_017304207.1:192962-194600 GCF_001594115.1 Trachymyrmex septentrionalis | reverse complement strand
CATATACGCATATATATATATACTTGTATATATATATATATAGATATTCGGGCTAGGATGCAATTTTACGGAGAATTTCTGATAACACTACTAAAGCGCGGTTTTGATATGATTGCAGATATCAACCGAATTCTTATCCAATTCGACGAAACTTCAAGAAGATCAGCAAGAAATTACTGAAACAAACGAAAAAAACGTCATGACGAAGGATACCGAAATCGAACGTATAGATTCTCCAGGACGTATCACCAAAATGACGATGTTCAGCATCGACAACATCCTACGGAAATCCACGCGAGAGTCGCAATTATAGTTTTATATACTTACTATCGAAATAGTTTATGTAATATAACGTCAATGGAACATCTTAACATCGAGCAGCAATGTTAAATAAGAAGATTCATTTTGGAACCGGAAATCACATTTTCCGTTCTTATGTTATAAATATGTGCATTCACGAATTATAACTAGTTCTATTTATTGTAAAATGTTTTTTTTTTATTTTAGCATAAAGAATATGCAATATTATAATCGAAAGTTAGGGACTAATATATGTGTTTTATATAATTTCTTCCACTCGCGCTTAATCCAGCAAACTATTAATATAAACTACTACATAACATAGATGTAAATTTATTAGAGTCCGACAGAAACTACATTTTGATCTCCGGTCGAAAACGAATATTCGGTTGTCATTCAAAATAATGTCGAAAACAAAACTGAAACCGAAACTTAGATAAGTCTTACTAAGAGAGAGAGAGAGAGAGAGAGAGAGAGAGAGAGAGAGAAAGAAGTTAATAAAATCACATTTTTTCGGCCGGAATTGAAATTGATATTTTTTGATTAATTTTACAGAGACTGTATGATTTTCAGAAATCATATGACAAATTTATTTACTCTTTAAAAAACAAAATTCTATTAAAATATCTAACTATAATAATATAATAATATTGCATCCTCAACTTTAAAAAAAATCAAATTACATTATAATAACTGTGATTTGATTTCTTTAAAAGTTGAGGATTATTAGGATCGCATCAAAGTTTATGTTCAAATTGTCTTATGTTTAATCAACAAGTTAATAATTAAAATCGAACAGTTGTTTTTTTAAACGCTTACCGGCGCGTTGCAACAGTTTTGGTTTATCCACCGAAATTTTCTCTTAATTTCAGTCGTAACCGAAATCAAATCGAAATCCTGATTTTTGATCGAAACCGAAACCAAAATTTCGATTAAACTCTAAAATTTATGTATGTGTTATGTAGCAGTTATATTTATATTTTTTGAAAAAGTGAAAAACTGAACGAAGAAATTTTGCTAATACTTTTGAAGCTTTCACGAGTATATTTTCTTCAGAAGTACCAAATTTAAAGGTTTGCAAGTTATCGTCGTATCAGTGCGCTCTTTGCCCTGACAAAATGGACGACAAGGTTCACGAAGTGTTGGCATTAGTAATTATGAATCTCTCACAACACGGTAACCGCACATAACGCAAACCTTTTGACACTTCTGAAGAAGATTTTGCGTTTCGGATAACTAAAGAAAAAAACAAAAAGAATCGGTTAGTTAAAGTTCTTGAAAAATTCCCGTAATTGATCAAAAGAACAGCACCGTTTATATATATACATATATATATAT
>NW_017304207.1:151246-182776 GCF_001594115.1 Trachymyrmex septentrionalis | reverse complement strand
TATATATATATATTGATTAGAATTACCCTTTGTGGATGTGTTACCTCCTGTAGATGTGTTACTCGTCGAAAATATCTATGGCTACATAATTCTACGTACTTTGTGCACATAGAGGCGCCAGTAGACGGATTACGTCCACGTCTATCTACATTTATTCTCATTTCCGAACAGTCATGACTGGGGACTCCACTTATTGAGTCGCTCCAGAGTCTCCAAATTGCTCCAGACTCTGGATTTGGGCTTCTTCATGGTGAATACCATACAAAACTATATGGGAAATCTGAAAGAATTCTAAATATTTGTATCGTTATATCAATTCAGACAGGAATATGTGGAGGATAACAGAAGAAGATTTTAGAACAAAACTTAGTACTGAAGAAATAATGTATTAATAATTTATTAATAATTAATTCTTAACTTTCCTCTCTTGACTCACAAATAGTGTAGAATGCGAATTCAATGTGAGGGATATTTATATTTAAAAATAAGGAGGAACTGAAAGAGACAATTGTAAATAAACAACGAAAATAGAAAGCACGGAAGTGATAAGAGAAAAAAGACGAATATTATCAAAAACATTAGTTTTTCGATTGATAATTCGACTGATATCGTTTAATGACTGATAAATATTATCAGCATTAATGGTTCTGGCTGTGGCACAGATGATAACATAGGTGCTTTCCATTTGGTGATCAGTCGACACAAGTGTCATTCAATATGTTTGTACTAATTGAATGCCGAGAAAAATAGAATGATATGCCACATGTGTGTCGATTTGTGTCACTAAATTTAAAACATTCTCAATTGTCCTCAATAAAGTTTACTTATTTGTTGAAGTACTTGTGTTATATTCAACATGGCAACTGGCGATGACAGACGTATCGCTCTAATAACAGGTATCACCGGGCAGGTAATTATTTTATTTTTTAAATTTAATTTTAATTAATCTTAATGTTGTCATAAAATAATAATGTTGACTCGACAAAATGTATAATTTTCAAACTAAAACTGCAGTATTAAATTTTAAGAAAATACCAATTTAATCTCTAATGATTATTTTTATTAATATAGATTAACTATCTTTTTTAATTTAATTAATTCTTTGTCTTTTTCTAATTTTTAAAATTAAATGAGGATAAAAAGTAAATCAAACTGAAATTAAAGTAAATCTACATTGGCAAAAATGTTATTATATATAGACATGTTATTTTACAATAATTGCCTTGTGTTTGCTATGAAACTACCTTCATGACAACAGAGATTTATACTGTCTTCAATCTTTTGTTGCTATTCTAGGATGGCTCTTACCTAGCAGAGTTCTTACTGGAAAAAGGATATGATGTGCATGGCATTATCAGGCGGGCCAGTTCATTTAACACTGCACGTATTCAGCATCTTTATGAGGATCCAAAATGTCATCGACAAGGCAAAATGAAACTGCATTACGGTGACATGACAGACTCCAGTAGTTTAATCAAAGTCATTAGCGCGATACAACCGACAGAAATTTATAATCTCGCAGCACAAAGTCATGTTATGGTATGTATTTTATTTGTGTATATATATATATATATATGATTCATACAGGATGTCACAGAATGATCACCAAATATTTCATGTGCTGATAGAGCGACTAAACTGAGTCGAAAAGTCCTCTTCTATTTTGCAATTTTGCAGTAATTAATAAGATGTTAGTTAAAAATCGCTGAAAATGCTGATTTTTAATAATTACTATCAACTTCAAAAAAAACGATAGACAAAAATTATTTATTTTTTTCTCATAGAGTTTCAAGAATTTTTTCAGAATTTTTTATCAACTTTTTAGTACTGTATTTTCTTATTGACAACTATTTTTACCGACATGAGAAAATGAGGTACTAAAAAATTCTAAAAAAATTCTCAGAATTCTATGAAAAGAAAATAAACAATTTTTGTCCATTGCTGTTTTTCTATAAAGTAATAGTATTTGAGTAAAAAATTATTTGAGTAAGAAAATATTCGGTGATTTTTAATAATTAATGTCTTGTTAACTATTGCGAAAATTGCAAAATGGTAAAGGACTAAACTTTTCGATTCAGTTTAGTCCGCTTTATCTGCACACGAAATATTTGGCGATCATTCTGAGACACTCTGTATATATTAATCAATATCAATACGTATTTATATTAAATAAATTGAAAATTATATGTGATGTATTATTTTATGTTGCAATAGGTAAGCTTTGAAGTAAGCGAATATACTGCAGAAGTAGACGCAGTAGGAACAGTAAGAATATTGGACGCGATACGTACATGCGGCTTAGAAAAATCTGTAAAATTTTATCATGCATCAACGTCCGAACTTTATGGCAAAGTACTAGAAGTTCCACAAACTGAAAAGACACCATTTTATCCACGCTCTCCATATGGTAATTGAGGGAAAAAGATATACTTTTACATTAAATCACCTTTATATTAAACTTTCATATCTATATTAAATAATTTTATATATTTTTTTTCTCATTTTAGCTTGTGCAAAATTATATAGCTTCTGGATAGTCGTAAATTACAGAGAAGCGTATAATATGTTTGCATGCAACGGTATATTATTCAATCACGAAAGTCCGCGAAGAGGAGAAAATTTTGTTACAAGAAAGGTGACGAGATCTATAGCGAAAATACATTTAGGTCTACAGGATGTGCTCGAATTAGGAAATTTAGATGCAAAACGAGATTGGGGCCATGCGAAAGATTATGTAGAAGTAAGTAACATTTCATGATTATTACATTATATTACATTATGTTCATGATTTTTATAGATTAATTAAATAATATTCAAGTTTTTTGACATAAACTGCCATGTACAATATGCAGGCAATGTGGTTGATGCTCCAACAAGCACAACCGGATGATTATGTCATAGCGACAGGAGAAGCACATAGCGTGAGAGAATTTGTAGAAGTGGCATTCCAATATGTAGATCGTACAATTAAATGGCAAGGCGAAGGCGTGAATGAGACGGGACAAGACGCACAAACCGGTCAAATATTAGTTCGCATAAATCCGAAATTCTTCCGTCCAACCGAAGTGGTAAGATATCCGAAATATAGAGAAATGAAAGATAAATTTTATAACATATTATAATTTTAATTTATATTTATAATTGTTTTTTTCCTATTGTTCAGGATGTACTTCTGGGTGATGCATCAAAAGCAAGAAACAAATTCGGATGGAAACCAACAGTTACATTTAAGGTAATTTTTTATACATCTCTAAAAAAAATGCAAGTATTTCTCAAAAATATAATATCCTACATGTTTTAAAATATCATACATTATAATTCATACATATTGCAGGAACTTGTAAAGGATATGATGGACTCTGACTTAGAATTAATGTCAAAAAATCCAAACGCTTAACATTATTGCATTGGAATTGTGATACAATCAGACGCATTTATCATTTTGTTTACGAAGCGGCAGTATTGAAAAGTTTATCTACACTAATATAATAATAAATATATAAATATTTTTTAAATGTTTTTGAGAAATTCTTTAGAGAGTAAATGAGATTTTTATGTGTAATTTAGTAGCACAATAATGTTATACAGATAATGCTTCGTTTTATGAATTTGATTGCAGGATGTAAATTTAAAAGTGATCTATATTAATATTTTTATACATTATTGCCTTGCCAGAATTTTTAGAATTTTACGTTATATTTTAATACTCGTTTTCTTTTGCTCTCGCCTCAATGTCAAACAAAACAATATCATTACATTTAGGTGACGATTTCCTAAGAAAGTGACATATTCTGCAATTGTTATGTATTTTATACTATTCTGAAATGAATTAATCTTTAAGCTAATGAAAAAAAGAATCGGAGTGTAAGCAACATATTTTATTACATGGTACAACAAACCGAGTATATTATAAAGGTTTATATTATAATATATAAGTTGATCCTAAATATTTAATAGAACGATAATGAAGTGTTAAAACCACTGAACTTTTTTCTAATTAAAATTTCTAATCTGAGAATCAGAAATATATGTATATGTAAAATATTCAACAATTACACAAAAAATTTATTCACTGTTCCCAAATCCTTTGAAAAATCCAAGATTTGATTATTATACGTACAAGAGTTCGAGTTAATTTGTAACGATTTCATCATTATATGTAAATTAATAGTCTCGTAAGAGAATTGTTGGAAAATCTAATAATTCCTAAGGTGAAGCATTCTTGAATGTATTGAATATTACTAATTTATTAGAGAAGAATGCAGTAGAAGCTGCGGTTTTATATTCGAATAAAATAAAAAAATATAATCTTTTATACACCAATAAAAACGTGCATATAAAAAATCATGTATACATAATATTTTATTTATTCAATTATTTATTTAATAAGTAAAGATATTTAATATTGTAAATATTTAATAATTGTTTATAAATCATTTTATATGCAGCTGGTTATAATTATCTAATTGATTTCATGCTGATGTGTTTATTGCTCGGATTTCTCTATTTTAGAATCCTTGCGGGGTCGAATTACTCTACTTTAAAATCTCCCGCTCTCATTTCCCACTTTTATTCGATATATATTCGATATGTATATTTGACTTTAATCAGAAACAATCAGAAGTACATTGTATTTATATCAATTTATGTATGCATCCATATATTATATCATCATCGCGTATGAGTGATTTAAGCTAATTTTAATGAACTCACAATTAGGCTCGATTGCACCAACGTTATTTTAAATTGAGCTTAAAAATCTTCTCTTTCTTTTAAAGTCGATAGAGAGACAGAAAGAGAGTTTTAAGCCTCGTTTAAAATTAACGTTATTGCAATCGGGCCTTAGTATATTATCCTGAAACCTATCCTTTCATCTTGCAATTGCATTTTAGAATAACAAAAGTTCAGCTTATTCGATCAATTCAATCTCCTCTCGGCCTTTCCTTTTTTTTTCTTCGCCATTTCCTTCCCCTTCCACCCCACTGTACCACGGTGTCTCTTCTCTTTCTCTCTCACTCCCAATCGCGAGATTGTAAACAATTCGAACGCGCGCGGAGAAAGGCTCAGGAGTCAGGAAGGATGCGACTGACGTGGGCTGAAGGGAGGTACGCGCTTTGCCTGCTAGTCCTGCAAATAAGACTGACGAACTCGCGGACATCCTGGCGATTGAATGCCGCTGACAAGGTCGTGAAGACGACCGACTTTGTGAGCGCGGTCGAAGACGATCCGATCTTCGACATCCTCTCGGGCAGTGTGGTCACCGGCAACGGCCAGACCTGGAGTAGGACCGCGACATCCGAGAAGCACGAGAAAGTGCAGCTATACTGTCAGGAATGCAAAGGTTTCGCCAGCCAGGAGAGGTAAGCAGCCGGACGTGCAATTACCTTGCCCAGGTTCGCGTTACTAGGTTATAAAGTTATAGCTTGTGCCCTCGGTTTTTCTTTTCTTTCGTTTTTTCTTCCTTTCCATCGTCGCATTGCGCTATCACATTTATTATAAATTTGTAATATGCTAGACATTTTCATAAGCTAAACAAAAAATGTAGTAAGTTATGGCTTAATTATTTTTAAATAAAAAAGCAAAAGAATTGCGTAGTCTTTCTGCAACTAAGTTCGTATCATATTACAGTCTACCTGCATGCGTTTTATTTATTTATTTTTTTTGTGTTTCTATCATATACACAGTGATACCATTTATGTGACATAATTTTCTTTTTCTTTCTGTAGTTAGCGTTTTGTGTGTGGCTTGCTGTTCATTCAGTGTTAACAGCCCTAACTTTGGTCCCCTTGGCAGACGACTTTCGTCATACGTGTTGAAGGATACGCAAAATATCAGCGAGTCCTATCCGCTGTCCTCGCAAGTGTCGAATGAGCAGGTGACGTGCGCCTCTGGTCAGCAATGCGACAACGTAATATTGGACTGTGGCAAGCCAGTAAATTTTACTTACTACGATAATCTGATCGGCGTGGCCAACAGAAACAAGCATCCGTTGGTACCAGAACCTAATGTAGCACTCATGTTCAAGAAGAATGGAGGCAAAACTGTCGACGTCGATATTGATTTGCTCGAGAGACGCTTGAAGAAAGCAAAGCGAGAGGTATATATTTCAAAGCATTTAGTGTATATTAGCGTTACATCTCAGTGTAAGAAGCATACACTGATAATTAAATACTATATTATGAAATTGCCAAAGATTCCAGCGTTTTCATTTTTCAGTGAAGCAAAAAAAAAACAAACTATTGTAATCATAACACTTATGTCTTTTAGATAAACTATTTTTACATGCACTACAAGCATCAATGAAGGTGTGTGTGTTTTATATAATATAACTTTTAATTTTTCTTTAAATGAATTTTTCTTCCATTCTAGAAACCAAAATCTGTCCAACTGTATAATCAGATAGGAAATTTCTGGCGTATAAAAGGTGATGCACAAAGATCGATTGAATGCTTTCGCAGAGCACTTGCTGTATCACCACATAATGCAGAAGTGCTCTTGAATTTGGCTAGAGTATTGCTGGTACAACATTACTTGGATGATGCAACGTATTTAGCCAGACGATCTTTAGAATTGCAACCACCAGATCGTAATGCATGGGAGCAATATCTTACACTTGGTCAAATATTCAAGGTATAAGAACAATAATTTGCGATATAGCTATGTAAAATATATTCACTGAAATTCCAACATCTGGACATTCTTAATAAACATATCTACAAAATACTTTATTAATTATAATAAAGATTAACAACTCTTTTCTCTGATGGTTTCAATGAATATTTATATGAGTAAAATGAATGAATGAAAGGAAATGTATGAATAAGTAGTTTTATCCAATGAAATGTATACTAAAAAATATGCCAATATAAAATTTAATATTAGATGCACTTTCATTTTACAGGCATATGGACATTTTCAAGAAGCAGCTGTACACTTGCGTCATGCATTGGAATTAAAACCAGATCTCTCTGATGCTGCCGATGCATTAAAAGAGGTCGAATCACTGCCGCTCGCAAGTATGCATGTGTATACATTGCTGATCATCGTCGGTTTGGTACGTAAACTAATGAAACAAATATACAAATTATCCATCTTTTATGGGTATTAACAATTAAGTAAAGTGTTCAATATTTTTTGCATCTGTTTTTTTTAAATAAGGTTTTATCTAAACAATTTTACGAAAAGATAGAACTTTTTTTTCTTCCATAATTCCAGCAGAAATTGTTAATGATATAATGACTTGTTATCATAGGTGCTAGGTGTACTCTTCGTTGTATTGACCAGTGTAGAATGTGATGATGTTTCAACTTTAGTCAGTGGACAGCTTCAGCGCCCAGTACAACGACATTTCAGTCGTGCTATGGCTATGCGCAGCTTGCGGCTTAATGTTGCACGCAATAAACGTTGTTGATGGTGATGATAATGATGATGACTCATTATTGACAAATCAGTCGTTCGTACATGTGATAGAATAACTTCTCATGCCATAACGACTTATCTCCTTGCAAAGTATTATTTATAACATGACGCAATAATTCTTGGGATGCACTAATTGTTTATTATATATCTCTGGAGAAAAATATATATGAGGAAATATACAAAAATTTCATTACTTCTTTATTCAGACCGGATCCAAGCCGTTACCAATTTCGATTAAATTCTTAATTTCTATCCAATATTTATTTTTATCTTTTCAACATGTTTACAGAAAATAAAAAATATGGAATGTCATATACATATACATATATGTATATATATATATATGTATAATATATGTATACATACATACATATATTTTTTTTTTATATATATATATATATAAATATATAATACAGTACATTGTAATAATTTTTTTAATTATCATATACATCAAAACTAGAATAGACACAAGATATACTTTTAACTTGCTTTTTGTTTATATCACTTTGTAATACGATTATGTGTTTATAGTTGATATATTAGTACCTGATTAAAGCTGAATATTAGCTTTAACATACAGGATGTCTCAAGAAAGATGTGAAATAGCAGCAGAATTCTCTATTTTTCAAAATCTGTATAATAACTTTAACAACAAATTTGACTTTGGAAGCAAAAATACGTAAAGCTTTATACATATACATACATACATACATATATATATATATATATATATATATATATAAAGAATTTTTACAATAAATGGTAGAATTTCTATCATTTGCTCTCAAAATTTGTTTTGAAAAAAATTCTGTTGAAAAATTATTTGACTATACACGTAAGTATTTACTTCTACTAATATTGGGAACTGTAAATATTTGTTGAAATTGATAATTTTTAAGGAAATTTAAGATTATTTCTAAAATAAAAATCTGGTTTTTACTTAATTATTTTGTTTGTAATATTGAATGATTTGTTTCTTAGGTATTTTAATATCTATTTCTGCAACAAAATTTTCATTAATATCAACAAATCTGTATCGACCTAATTCTTAAAAATAACATTTATTACATGTACATTTAACTATTATTACTCGAAAAATATTTCTTATGTATGATATAAAAGTTTTCTTTTTTTACATTTAACGTTAAATATTAATAATTCTTTGATTCGATGCTAACATGTATACAATTTATTCTTATTTTTCTCTGTCACTTCGCACCTTTTTGAGACAATTCCTATAAATAAAAAGAAATAAAATATATAATATGAAATTGCATCTAAACACTCATTCAACAAGATTCACACTAACAATATGTTCAACAAGATTATTCTACATTTTACATTAAAATTTAGCATAGGATAATGTAAATAACATTGTACAATTTATGATCTAATTAACGAGAATAGATAGATATAGTAAATTCTCTATCTTTTCGGAGAGACAATTATTTCTCTTTATATCGAAATTTTTTACATATATTTCTCAGACGTATATTGAAACATTTTCGGCATAACATCCTTTCAATAATAATTTATACATAATGCTTATAAGATATGTAGATGTAAAATAATTATTTACGAATACTACTCTTAAAGATTAAAAAAAAGTAAAGTTTAATTCGTAGACAAAAATCTATTTTTATCTATTTCTACTGTTTATTTTGAACAGAAGATTAATTAATTTAATAATCTTATTTAAGATCTAATGCGTAATTTATATAAAATTCGAGATATAATTTCCTAATCTTTTAATTTCTCAATCACGATTGTGACAAAATATATAGGAAAACACATAAAAATGTAAAAATACTTCTTTTGTATATCATTGAATATTTATCTCTTGATTAAGCTTTTCGGCAAGAATTTATCAATTAACACATGCGAGACGAAAAACGAACTAGCTTAGAGAAAAGAGTGAATTTAAAACGTGATTTACGCGACTTGCTGCTATTTCAATGAAAAACCTAACTTGGCTCAAATGTATTAAAATTGAATAAATAACTTTGTGGACACTCAATGTATAAAGGAATCAGGCCTTATTTTTACAATAGGCCTTGTAATATTTACAAATGTTGCAAGCTAACGGTCGAGGCGAAATACTTATTTTGTTATTATATATTGGAGATATGTATTATATATGCTTTCTTGAATAATCAATAAAATGTCATCTACACAATAGAAAATACTATAAATGTATGTTAATTAAGAAGTTAACATTGGGAAAATTAACTAAATATCATTAAATTTGATTATAAAATTTATAATCTATTAAAACATTAATTGTAATTAATAAAATATTATTCTCTTTTTATATTTGCTCGATTTTTGCAAAATATATTAATGATACGTTGATACCTTGCAAAATTGTTTCGTCAGAAGAGCCTGAAATAAAAATCACAATTTATGTATAAAAGAAATAATTTAATGATTTATAAATAACAAAAAGCTTCTTAGGAAGTTTGTGACTTCCTTAGATTTAATACTGTGCTTTTCAACAGTATTAATTAACATAATGAATAAATAAAATATATATTGAATAATATATCTAATAAAAAAAGACTCATTCAACTTATCAATATTTTGCGCATTATACGATGTTCAAATCATAAAGCAAATTATATAAAATATTTAATTAAAACAAAGATATTATTGTAAAATTTGCAAATACAGAAATATGTATATTAAATCTTTCTGTGCAAATCAATAATTAAAATTAGTTAAAATCATTACTAAATGCTGAGAATAAATTGTTTTTATGTACAGCATCATGATCACAGAAAAGTCACAAAAATTAGACCGAAAACAAACTATTCCATATATTATATTTGAAGATAATGATTAATAAATTGAAAATAAGATTGATAAATTGAATGTCATACTGTGCCTCTGTAAGTACTAAATATACATATATTAACTATTGCCATCTGCCTCGAATTTGCCCCTAATTTATTGGACTAGTTTGTACAAGGCACTAAATGCATCTGATATATATCGACATTTATACATACAAAAAATTATGTTATGCTATCTCCAAATACACTGAATGTCCAAAAGCAATTGAGATGCATTTTTTGTGAACGATATTTATAAGTACAATACTATTATATAGGGTGCTGGAGAATCGTACAACAATCGAGAAGAGGGCAATTTATTAAAAAATAAAAAACAAATATAAATCAATTTGCACAGTAAAACTTTTTTATATACATCGCAGTTTTTCCCGAAAAGAAAACATATCATAAAAATAAATTTTAATCGATAATTTGAGTCATCTTTTAATATATTTTTCTTAGACAAGTTTGATATTAAAGTTTTTCTGCTAAGATTTCTTTTTTTACTGGAAAAATATAACCCCTTTGACGAATGTTGCTATAATTTTCATTGCACGCTATATAGTATTGGAAAATATACATCAGACTCTCTTTCCATTATTCATAAAGACATTCTTTCAATAATCACCTTAAAATCTCTAGCTTAATACGTCTATCATGTCATATGTGTGTACATATATAATCAATTATTTTATTTACTTTAATATACAAGAATGATTTTAGCATAAATGATTAAATTTTAGATACTTATATTCCACATTTTGAGAAAAAAAAAAGATTATATTAGCACCAATCTGAAAACGTTCTCTTAGAGTTTCAAGAAAACGCTTTGCAAATTTATATAAGCATACACATTGTTTAATATTACATATTAACACTGTATGCCAATAAATTATCAGTCTCAAATTATCAGTTCAGGAATTTAAAAATTAAGATAATTATTTATGAACATTCATTAATATCAAAAATTTTTAACGATTTTAGTTGTCCATAGCATCAAGACTATTTAAAATAGTCACTACTGTGAAATTTGACTTTCAGTAATTCTAGAGATGAGTGGAATATGTTTCTAAAGCTTGACCATCTATTTCAAAATCATGTGTATATACTAAAGTAAAATATCTATGTATAATATTATATACATATGTTTTAAAAGTTAGAATTGCACCCAACTGGCATTAGCCACTGTGGATGCAGATGCAGGTGCAGGTGCAGGTGCTGATGCTGATTGAGAAGCACTAGCAAATTCACCCCATTCTGAACTCGTAACATCTTGATTTTGACTTTGTAATGGCTTGTGCGCCGGTGAGGAAGTAGGAGTCTTTGCCGGTGGTGGAGCAATCTTGACACCACCTGGAGGAGGCGGTAAACCTACAGCTGGATTGGTACGTTGTCTGGATTTGGAAGCAACTTCGCTGCCATCTTTTTTCTAAGTGACAAATATGTAAAAAAATTATTTAAAAACTAGGCCATGCATATTCAGCAAGACAATTTTATCAAAATCCTTAATGTCCTTAATTAAAAAAAAATCTGACTTTTCATGTTGAATCATATCACATCCAGTTCTAAAAAAATTTAAAAAAGGATATTAATAAAAAATTAAAACCAGAGTATTCCTAAAAAATCATTCAAAGATCAAAGAAATAATTATTGAACACAGACATACAAATGGTAATATTTTCTTGATTTTAATTTAAAAAAACATCGACTTTAGAGAACAGTAAATTTGTCAAAACAAATCTGAAATATCTGAAAAAAAATCTGAAACATCCTTACGGTAATCTTCATGTTAATCTTGATAGTTTCGCCTTCCTTAAATCTGAGATCCAATTCCTGTTTTGGCTTTTCCTTCTCCTTCTCGATCTGCTCCCGATTTTTTAACCACTTAAAGTGATCCTGAAGAGCAACATTCAGATCAAAACTATCAGACCTGTCCAAGAAGCCGACACCTATAAACGCTGATCGTCCATTGTCGTCTTGAATCCTCAGAACAAAGTATCTAGATGAGTCAGTGACTGGTTCTACCGCTATTCCAGGATACTGCTCAATAGGACACTTGGCAAACAGTTCACCCGTGATCTTATCTTCCAGCTTTATTGTGATGCTGTCGCCTTGCGACACTAATCGCATGCGTCCGGTCCAGGAAGGCTCCTGTAGGTTCCAATCGGCTGCCCTATGACAGAATGTAAATTTTGAGATTATCACATCGATTCCGGAAACATGGAAAACGCACCATCGATGTGCTTTAATATGTACTATCTTTAATTTATTCGAGCGGCTCGAACGTCGTCTTTACGTGAAACTATGGATCCGTCACCGATAACATATTGAACAGCCCAGTGAAACGTCGCGTGAAGAGGCG
Source organism: Trachymyrmex septentrionalis (assembly GCF_001594115.1). Taxonomy (NCBI): domain Eukaryota; kingdom Metazoa; phylum Arthropoda; class Insecta; order Hymenoptera; family Formicidae; genus Trachymyrmex; species Trachymyrmex septentrionalis. The sequence continues at coordinate 170,164 of NW_017304207.1, read as the reverse complement.
TCTCGCGCTTACCGATAACCCCTGTTGGTCGACCTTGGTGGAATTTTGAAGACAAACACTTCGGATTTCACCAGGAGGACGCTCTCGTATGTCTCCATCGCGCCTGCCGATGACGATTTTCACAGGAGACGTTCGCAAGAACAATCACGATATTCTCTTCACAAGGCCTGTTTGAAGGTTCGTTTGCACTCTTCTGACAAATGTCCGCTATGATCAACCGTGATTTGATAACTCTATCTTGAGTCACGCCTCCTGTTCCCCCTTCCCATCACTCCCTGCCCCACTTTTCCGCCCACGAGTTGTCCATAGATTAATTGCGTAAATAGACTAACCGTAAATAGATTAATTTTTTATGTGTAGCCAAAAGGAAGCATGATTCATCGACAGGAACATGATTACAAGGGAAATGATTAGCAATTACCTTATCGGCAGTCAATGCCGATTTCAGTGTCGCCTACTTCTGACAATTATCGGTCAGTCAGCGAGTCACGACGGAGAAACAGAGAAAAAAAATAAAATAGAAAAAGAAAGAGATGAAAAAAATTATTTAATATATTATATTATAAAATATTTAAATAAAAAAATTGAATAAACATTAATAATTAATAAAAAAAAAAGGTATTGGTAATTGTTATTTATTTGTACTGATTGGATCTTCAGCTGAGAACCAACTTAAACATTTTATCGTCGCTTCGTTAACTAGGGACAACCAATGAGAAACGCACTTTCTTTTAGGATCGTCTTGCCATTGGCTGTCGGTAATTAACGATAACGGCAATCATCAATAAAACGTTTAGAAAATCCCGCTAAGGCCGGCGTCCTGTGGAGCGGAAATTTACAGCGGAATGAGATAGCGCGACCAATCCCGTTTGTCTACAATCCCAATTGCACACATCACTCATATCAACTAGTGCCTAGTAATTTTTCACTGCTTTACCAATAAGAATATTTTATTTTTAAATTAGCGACGCATGTGTGCAACATAAAATGTGCGCAATCGGAGCCTTTCCTCTAGGACTACGGTTCACTTGATGCTACGAATGCTTCGAAGCATTTTTTTTATTAGTCAGTTAACAAAATTCTTTCTTCTGATTGGTCAACCAAAAGTTTCGAAGCATTTGGAGCGTCAAATGGACCACACTCTAGATATAATGGCCACAAGAGTATCTTATCATATGTTTCATATCTTCCATGAAAAGTAATCGTTCAGAACGTGTTTTTCTAAACTTTAAAAAGCGATATGCCTGAGAACGTCAAGAAAACCGGGCCTTTAATAGGCGCTATCGATGAGGGAACGAGTAGCGCTAGATTTTTGGTAAGACATGATCATTTTTCGTACAAATAGATGTCATTCGTCCAAAAAATTTTGTCTAAGTCTACCGACGTGATCGGACGTGTTATTGCGTCATTATTTTTGAAGTGTGACTGGTTTCAAACGCGCAATTGAATTTACGTTACTCTTTTAGACTTTCGTATTCTGCATACTGTTTTTTGTTACTCACTGCATAAGCGGCATTTTCGATTCTGGCCGTATCGACTCTGTGTTAGATTTTCACACGAAGAAGATTCAAAAAATTTTTTTTATTCTTAGGTGTTTGACGTGTTACGTAGAAATGTAGTGGCTTTGCATCAAATTGAAATCAAACAGAAATATCCACAAGAAGGATGGGTGGAACAGGACCCGAAAGAAATATTAGAAGCTGTCATAGCATGTATAGAAGAGACTGTGAAAAAGATGAAGAATCTTGGCCTATCGGTCTCTGATATCAAAGCTATTGGAATTACTAATCAAAGGGAGACAACATTGATGTGGGATAAAGAGACTGGCGAGCCTTTGCACAATGCAATTGGTAAAATATAGCATCTTATTTAACGATCTTTAATAACAGATTCTTTGTTTTATATATATATATAAACTTGTAACTGTGTTACAAATTTACTGCCAGCACTGGAAAATACGACAGTTTATATTACTTGCACTAAATTTTCAGTACAGGCAGTCAATTTTGGAACATAGCCGATATCTATTTAGGCCCAGTTGCACCAATGTTACTTTAATTTTAAGCGAAGCTTAAAACTCACTTTATTCCTGTCTCTTTTTAATTTTAAAATGAGATAGAGAGTTTTAAGTTTTGCTTAAAATCAAAGTAACGTTGGTTCAAGCGGGTCTTAATATAGATCGATAAAAAGTTTGGTAATTATTTAGAATACTCCCCCTCCCCTTCCCTACCTAAAATCTTCATAAAACTGTATTCATTCGACGCGTTTTCGACTCAAAACAAAAAATCTGGCAATAAAATGCAGCGATCAGCCTCGTGAATCGAGTTATTAAGTGTTAAAGTTTGAGACTTTAAAGATTAGATATCTGTCAATCTTAACTCAATACAGTGTTATATATACGTTCTGCTTTACAAACATATTCACTATTTTAAAAACACAAATTCACTGTTTTCAAAACAAAAATTCACTGCTTTAAGCACACATTCTTTGCATTAGCAGTGAATTCATGATGCAGTAAATTTGTGTTTTCAAAGCAATGAATTTACTTTTAAAGCAATGAATTTGTATAATTAAAGCAGAATGTATACATAGCACTATACTGAATGCATGCATTGAATCGGGATGATAGATATCTTCTAAAGTCTCCAACTTTAATAACTTAATTCATGAGGTTAAATATCGCGTTTTTTTTTTTGCCAGATTCTTTCGTTTTGAGTAAAACCGCATCAAATAAGTATATTTTTATTAAGATTATATATATATATATATAGGTGGAGGAAAGAGGGAGGAGATATTCTATTAGGTAGTTAAACTTAATTCCTGCCACTCACTATTAGAGTGCCAGATTCAACGCTGGCGAGTTTCGACGGTGAAGTTGCATGTCTTTTGTAGTTTGGACATTGCTGAAAGTGATTCAATCCTCACAGGTTAAATTTATCAACATCAAAGAGATTTTCCAATCTCTTTTGATTGAAAATGAACTCCAATAAGCTGTTTTTCTAACATCTGCTTCTTCACTACTTTGAGCTCAAGAAAATTGCAGCTGAAACGCATTTATTATCTGAAGTGTATAGTGATGAAACTCCATTAGAAAGAATGTAGAATTTGATTTGAACGCTTTTGATTTTGACGTGAGTAAAGAACGTCCCTTAATAAAGAGCGAGAAACGAGTTGATGAAAAAAAGACCGTAGCCAACAATCGATGCAAAGTCATTTTTTTTTGCATGATAACGCTCGACTGCATGTTGCGAAAAGCATGAAACACTTTTAAAGCTTGAATGTAAGTCTTTCTGCATTCAACGTACTCTCCAGACTTGACACCATCAGATTACTATCTTTTTCAATCGATGCAACATGTTCTTACGGACACACACTTCTCCAGGAAGGAATCCAAAAATGGATGGATGAATGGATTGCCTCGAAAACCACCGCAGTCTACCGTTGTGGGACTACTCTGTTGCCGGAAAAATGGAAAAAAGTAATAGAAAATAGAGGAAATTGATGAAGGTATTCATTCATCTTCCCTTTGAAACAAATCAATTTTGGAGATGAAAAAACAGCAGGAATTAAGTTAACCACTTAAATAATTACCAAAAGTTTAGGGCCGATTTCACCAATGCTAGTTAACTTGGCCGTTAACTTACCAATCGCATTTGCTGTTTAGTAGAATTGACTAAAACCAACCCTTAATGCAGATTTTTATATAAAGAGTTAAAATTTACTAACTTTGCAGTATGGCATGATATGAGAACAACTACAACTCTAGAAGATGTATTGGATAGTGTTCCTAACAAAACAAGAAATAAGAATTATTTGAAACCATTATGTGGCTTACCAATGTCTCCCTATTTTAGCGCTCTCAAGATACGCTGGTTGATAGATAATGTTCCACGTGTGAAACAAGCAATAGATGCACAGAAGTGTGCTTTTGGAACAGTTGATACATGGCTCATTTGGGTAAGTAAATTTATTAAATTGCATTCATAAAAAGCAAAGATAGAAAAATTTTGTCATTATCTCATTATTAAATATTTTTTTGTATTCAGCATCTTACAAAGGGCCAATTGCATGTTACGGATGTGTCAAATGCATCTCGCACGATGCTAATGAATATTGATACATTGAAATGGGATCCTTTATTATGTCGCTTCTTTGGTATTCCACAACACATCCTTCCTGAAATACGATCCAGTGCAGAGATTTATAGTTCTATTTCAAACCCTGAAGTTCTCACAGGCATACCCATAGCAGGTGTAAGTATATATCTAGGATATATTTGTGTATTATTTATTTAAACAATAAGATTAAGTAATTTCTCTTATTGAATCCTTTTTCCTTTTGATAGAAATGTCAGAAACTTTTCTAGATAAAAATGATTTTTAAGTTGCTAATGTAGTAATTTGCACTTGTAATTATTATTTTTACAATCATTTTTGAAGCTCATTCGTTTTAAGTGAAATTGTATTATCAAAGTATCATAAAGTATTTTATGGTAAATTTAACAAGATTATATATATAATTTATAATGCTTTTGAGAGAAAGTAAAAAAAGAAAATTGCTTATACATATAAATTTTTTTCTATAGTGTGTTGGAGATCAGCAAGGAGCTCTTCTTGGCCAATTATGTTTGAAATCTGGTCAAGCAAAAGCTACGTATGGCACAGGATGCTTTTTACTTTACAACACCGGAAATACAGTATGTATAGCAGACATGTAATGCAAAAAATTAAAATTTCCCCAAAATATACAATATTTGTATATTGTAGAATATATAATTTTTTTTTTGTATCAAACAAGGTTTAGAATGTAATTAAAGACAGACATATAAAAAAACGTATAAAAATGTTTTTTTGTAGAAAGTCGACTCAACACAAGGATTGATAACTACGGTCGCTTTCAAAATTGCGCGATCCCCGCCTGTTTATGCATTAGAGGGATCCGTCGCTGTTGCTGGAGCTGCTTTATCTTGGCTGCGAGATAATATGCAACTTATCAGTAATATCATGCAAACGCAAGATATGGCAGAGCGTGTAAGATGTTCTGGTGATGTGTATTTCGTACCGGCCTTTTCAGGACTGTATGCACCTTATTGGCAACAGGATGCGCGCGGGTATTACACTTTCCTATTTTTTTCTACCGATATAAAATTCAAGACTTCTTTTTAATCGAACATCTTTATATTATTTAATTTAATAGAGTGATCTGTGGTATTACCGAGGATACGGAACAATATCACATTATACGAGCAGCGTTAGAAGCAGTTTGTTTCCAAACGAGAGACATACTAGAAGCGATGGTGAAAGATTCAGGTACGAACGTGACAACTTTACAAGTTGATGGTGGTATGACTGTGAACGATTTGTTAATGCAATTACAGGCAGATTTAATTGGAATAACTGTTGGTAAGTAAACAATATATATCTTCATAATATATATATCATAGGAAACTTCTTATAATTTTTTAAATTATGTTTATTGTAAATAGTGAGACCAAACATGGTTGAAACAACAGCATTAGGTGCTGCTATTCTAGCTGGCATTGGTGCAGGATTAGTTGATATAAATGAAGTGGATGCATCTCAAGTAACCAAATTTTCACCTCGGATTGCTGAAGATGGTAAATATCTTGTTGTATATGCTAATATAATAATTAAAGTTAAAAAGAATAAAAGGATTTAATAACATATACTTTTCGTTTTTATTTTAGAGAGAGATCTTCGATATTCTAAATGGAAAATGGCTGTTGAAAGATCTATGAAATGGGATTGTTCTACAACTCTAATAAATAATTAAAATTGTACATGTATATATAGTTTTATACCGGATATGAAATGGATATTAAGAGAATAATGTGTGTGTATATCTATATGTATATAAAATTTGTGATATATTTTATAGTTATAGTATTTAATCAATTATACCTCGTTTTCCACTTTATCTCTTTTCCGCATCCATTTTCTTTTTTTCCACTTTTATGTATATTCTTCATACGGTGAGTCATAAATGAAAGTTAAAAAATATATATGCATATACTTTGTTACTTCTGGTAAAACATATTCTAGTTAACAAGACACATTGAAAATAATTTGTTTGTAAAGTTTATTCTGTGCATAATATTACTTTGGGTTGTTAAAATAGAACATTACATTTATTTTAAATTTAGCTTGCTAGGATGTAAAGAATTTAATAAATGAATAGGAACAATGTTAAACTTAAATGTTTCTATCAAACAATATAATTTATGCAGTGCTAGCTATAAAACGTGAGAAATAAAAAAGTGCCGTAAAAAATATTAGTAAAAAAAAATCAAATTGATTTTAATTCTGCCGATTTATATGGGTTTATTTGACCCAAAATGTAATTTATTTTTTTACTAATATTTTATTTGAAAACTTTTCGAGTATTTGATAACTTTGTTTATCAATTTGAGATCTTTCTTCGGTGAAATTTTTTTAATTTTTTAGAACTTAATCATATGAATCCAAACATAATTTCTAATATTTTAAATAATGTTATTTAAATTAAATTATCTTTTACTTGTGGTGCCATGTTTTAGATTGCACGGACTTATCGGACGATCCTCGTAACTGGTCCTCAAAGAGTTATATTTATCTACGGATTTAAGTTCTCTCTTTTTCAGAGTAACTATTGCTTCTTGCATGAAGTAGTCAATAAAGTAAGTGACACTTTAAATGTTTTGTCGCTGAAAACGAATACGTAAATAAAATCTATCACGTCATTTTTTTGAGATATTTTAGCCCAAAAGTACTAAAAAATGGTATTTTTGGTAACTTTAAGTTTTTCTGAAAACCTGATAAAGCAATTTTATTTACGAATTCATTTTCAGCAAAAAATCTAAAAATCATTGGTTCTGTTTGTAGTCTAAAATTCATGTTGGAAAATGTAATTTGAAGCGAGATAAATTTTTGGTTTAAATTTGTAATAGAAATTCAAAAGTGAAAGCTGATCTGAATTTAAATAATTTTACTTAAAAAATTAGAACTTATATGGACTCAAACTTTTTTTATTTTTTAGAACTTAATTATATGAATCCAAACGAATATAATAGTAAGAAATATAATAAATTTGAATAGATCAAAAAAGTTAAATTCCAAAAATAATAATCTTGAGAAAAAGATATTCCAAATCGTAATGTTTTTAACATTCTTTTTCAGAATATAAAAGATTTATAGAGAATTTATGATACATTGAGATATTCTGCTTTTGATAAATTCATTGATAATGTTTATTTATATTTATGATAATATTTATTTTTATTCATTTCTACGTTATTTTTACTCATTATTATATAAAATAATTCTATATAATACATAAATGTTATCAGAAAATGTTATTTTATGTGTAATCTGTTATCCTAAGTATTATTATCTTATTATTATTATTATTGCTGTTATTATTTCATTATTGTACTTAAAAATTATAGGTAATATAAAAATAATAGTGTTAGTGCATGAAACGTTAATGAATTGCAGATCACAAATTTGTTATAAATTTTTATTTCAACGCGACAAGTCCTGCCCGTTAATTGATCCAGCAAACGTTCCGAGGACAAGCGGAATGGATCAATGTTGCGCATGCTGGCGCATGTGAGATGACGGCACGTGAGATGCTGCGTTGTGTCATCTCCGCGCTCTGTCCTCTCGTCCTTTCCTCCTTATCGTCACACTTGTCAGTCTGTTAGACAGGAACAGTTAAACAGTAAAACGCAAAATGAAAGATCACGACGGATCGTCCCATCAAAAAAAACCTACAAAACTCAGAAATCTCGCGGACAAGACAGAGGCTTTTGATTCCTTGCACGTGAGAAATGCCGAGGTATTTTAGAAAACAACTTAATATATTAATAACATATGAATATTAATAACATATGATTAGGGATGTTAGAATTAGAATAACGCTTTATTACAAGAATTGATTACGAAAGTTTTTGACTAGGAAGTGATGTGAAAAAAGTATATTGAAAATAAATCAAGAAAAAACTTTTATAAAGCTTTGTTTTTCCAAAAATTTTTTTTTTTTTTTGAAAATTAAAAAAGATAGTTTTTACTGTGTTTTAATTTTACAGTTTTCTTATAAATATGCATAAATTTATTTTAATAATTAATATGATAATATGAACGCACAAAAAAAATTTATTCTATTAAAAAATTAGGAGTAGTATTAATATTATATATATGTGTAGTTTATTCTATAACTTATTCTATAATTTTTTAATTATTTTTATATATTATTTTAATAATATATAAAAATAATTAAAATTATATACTAATTCTGTTTTATTTACATTTTGAGAGCCACTTACAATATATTTTTAAACATGAAGTATATATATAATATAATTAAAAATTAACCAAGTTTAAAAATGATGGATGTTATTTTTTTTATCTAATTTTCCAAATCAATTATTTAAATAAAGCTTTTTTCCATATCATTATAACAACAGATATTCTGAAAATCTTTTATTATGTATTCTGTCTCTCTGTCTCTCTCTTTCCGTCAATATTTTAATGTATATAATGTACATGATATATATACATACGAAGATATAGTGTAAATAAGAAAACTAAAATAATATAAAATAAATTTCTAGAAAATACTTTGCACTGGCCAAGTCTGTCTTGGTAGCATAATGCAATTGCCTACTCATGGTACGGAGCCGCGAACGAAAGAGGAAATTTTGCTTCATGCGACAGACTTTCTGGAGCAATATTTCACTTCGATTAGAAGGTACTAAAATTGCCACAGTATTCGTATATATTCCTTGAAATTCTAATAAAGCTTGAGCTTTCCTTCACATTTGATTAAAATAGATTAAATAGTGATGCTCATCGCGCACGTTTGGAGAGTGTGCAGAGAGAAGTGATTTCCATTGGTACGTATCAGTTAACGGAAACAGAATTGGTTTTCGGCGCAAAGTTGGCTTGGCGAAATGCTGCGAGATGCATTGGTCGCATTCAGTGGTCAAAGCTGCAGGTTTGTCTTATATCGTAACTTGTCTACTTTCACGAAAAAAAAGAATATTTTTCATGCATTATATATAGTTCATAAATATCTGAAAAATTATATCTATTAGTCGGTTGGGGTTTATAAAACGATTGCATTTGTAGGTTTTTGATTGCCGTTATGTTACAACTACGAGTGGCATGTTTGAGGCTTTATGTAATCATATCAAGTACAGTACAAATAAAGGAAATATCAGGTGAAGTGAATTTTATACGAGATTTATACAGTTTAGTTTTTTCTAACTTTTGTTATTTAAAGATATATATAAATGTTGAATCAGAATAGCTTTATCCTTTCCGTTTATACGTGAGTGAAATTAAAGAAATTGACATAGAAATTTAAATTATTATTAAATTATTAGACAGTTAAAAATTATTTCAAAAAACTACCAGGCGTATGATATATCTAATTATTTATTATACACAATTTTCAGATCCGCGATAACAATATTTCCGCAGCGCACTGATGGGAAACACGATTACAGAGTATGGAATAATCAATTGATCAATTATGCAGGGTACAAAAATTCAGATGGTACCATTCTTGGCGATCCAGCAAACGTAGAATTCACAGAGGTCAGAATATTATAAAATTTAATCAAGATATGTGTATATTCATGAGATCTTTTCTTTTAATTATTTATATATATTATAAAAACAAAAAAAATATTTAACTTTTTGAAAAAAAATTCTCTATAAAGAAAGAATGCATACATTTCGAAAATAATTTAATAAAATCACTACTTTTTTCCTCAATAGGTTTGCATGAAATTAGGATGGAAAGGCGCACGAACTAGATTTGATATACTGCCATTGGTTCTGTCTGCCAATGGACACGATCCAGATTATTTTGACATTCCCAGCGATTTGGTACTCGAAGTACCTCTTAGTCATCCTATGTAAGCTTCCGTTAAATAATGTGAAATTATGTAAATTTAACATATGAATAATTTTTTGTTCTTTAAATACTATCATTATTTAAGTTTATTGCGTTAATTAAAAAATTATACAATGTCATATATAATAATATTTGTTATAGAGTTTGTTACTTTTGATAACTTTTTCGAACTCTAAATTTTTCGAAGCTTCGAAACACTTTAAATTTCGAAAATTCGAAGTTAACTTCGTTCAAATTTGAATTCTTTTGAAACTTCGAATTTTCGAAGTTGTCAAAAATAACAGTCCTAATATATATATATTTTTTTATAATAGACATGATTGGTTTGAGAAATTGAGTCTTAAGTGGTTTGCCGTTCCGGCCGTGTCTGGAATGGTTTTCGATTGCGGAGGTTTAGTATTTACAGCGGCACCTTTCAATGGCTGGTATATGAGCACCGAGATTGGCTCCAGAGATTTATGCGATGCTCAAAGATATAATATGCTCGAGACAATAGCGACGAACATGGGTCTAGACACAAGGACATCCACATCATTGTGGAAAGATAAAGCAATGATAGAAGCTAACGTCGCAGTACTACATAGCTTTCAAATGAAGAACGTGACGATCGTAGATCATCATACCGCTTCAGAATCTTTCATGAAACATTATGAAAATGAGATGCGTCTTCGAAACGGTTGTCCCGCAGATTGGCTATGGATCGTGCCGCCAATATCTGGATCTGCTACGCCGGTATTTCATCAAGAAATGGCGCTTTATCATTTGAAACCTTCTTATGATGCTCAAGATCCAGCGTGGAAAACTCACATATGGAAGAAAGGACGCGATAAGAAAGCAGCATCGAAAAAACCAAGACGAAAGTTTCATTTCAAACAGATTGCGAGAGCTGTGAAATTTACATCCAAGTTATTCGGACGAGCATTATCGCGTCGAATAAAAGCGACCGTACTGTTTGCTACGGAAACCGGCACATCTCAAATGTATGCGGAAAAGTTGAGCGAGTTATTGGGTCATGCTTTTCATTCTCAAGTACTTTCAATGGAAGAATATGACATCAGTAACATAGAGCATGAAGCCCTACTGCTGGTGATAACTTCTACTTTTGGAAATGGTGATCCGCCGGAAAACGGAGAAGTTTTTGCGCAAAATTTGTACGCAATGAAAATGAACGACGCTTATATAAACAGCGAGAATAAAATAAGTTTGGCGACCTCGAAATCATTTATTAAAGCTAACAGCCAAACGGAAGTAAGTGGGTCGAAAAAATTGGATCGTTTAGATTCCTTGCGTGGTTCTACGACGGAATCGCAAACCGAGGATACTTTTGGACCTCTCAGCAATGTTCGATTCGCTGTGTTTGCATTAGGATCGTCCGCGTATCCAAACTTTTGTGCATTTGGTCGCTACGTTGATAACTTGTTAGGCGAGCTAGGCGGAGAGCGATTAGCACGTTTAGCTCAAGGTGACGAGATGTGTGGACAGGAGCAGACCTTTCGGAAATGGGCAGCTGATATCTTTGCGATTGCATGCGAAACATTCTGCTTGGACGATGATGATACGTTATTAGAAGTAGCTTTGTCTCTAGGTTCTGAAGCGTTGTCTGCAGCCACAGTTCGTTTTGTAGAAGCCGATCCTCAACCGATGGCCAAAGCATTAAGCAAATGTCACAATAGAAACGTGACGATGTGCAATTTGCTTCGAAGGACCAACTTGAGCGGCGATGAGTCCAGCGGAACAACATTGCTTCTGGAATTGGATGACATAGTAGGCATGGATATTTCTTATAAACCCGGGGATCACTTAGGTGTGTTTGCGTGCAATCGAGCAGACCTCGTGCAGAGAATCTTACAACGTGTGCAATCTACTTTTGAAACTGATACATCGATCGAGCTGCAAATGCAAAAGCAAGCACATACTCCTAATGGTGGATATTATTGTTTATATTAATTTTTCTTATTTTTTTCTCTCTTTTTTACAAATAAATAATAACAGACGCTTTTTTTCAGGAATTGTAAAAACATGGATACCTCATGACAGATATTTACCAAATTCCTTCAGGATGTTGTTAACTCGATTTTTGGATATCACAACACCACCTACGCCGAATCTGTTAAGATATTTTGCCTCAATAGCTACAAATGCAAAAGAACGGGCGCAGCTTGATCTTCTGGCCTCTGTAAATATGTAAATGTATAAATGTAGCTGTTTCTCGAGAAGTAGCAGAATTTGGAAATTAATCATTTGGAAGTTAATAGAATGAAAATTTAAAGTTTTATGCTAGAAATATTTAAAAAATGAAATTTTGAAGTATTATTCTTCATATCACAATTCCTAATGTAATGTTATTAATTTATAAAATATTTAATTTTATTATAATAAAGACTCAAGATTGAAGAAATCTAAAAGTCAATCTTAAAAATTAAAAATTTAGAAATTTATCCAAGTTTTCTTGACGCAGTCTATTAAACACATATAGCAACATTAAACATAATAATTTGCAAAAAAAAAAATACAATGAAATCCACAAAACTTGAAAGCTTCTTCGAATAGGATCCGGCAGCTTACGAGGATTGGAGACATTGGAAATTTCCTAATTTGGCCGAAGTTTTGGATGAATTTCCATCCGTGACTCCATATGCTCCATTGCTGCTGCTTCATCTAACACCCTTACAACCAAGATTCTACAGCATCTCATCATCTCCTCAAGTGCATCGAGGGCAAATACACTTGACAGTTGCAGTGGTGCAATATCAAACGCAAAGTATAAGTCTTACTTTTCTTTTCTCTTTCATTCCAAAGAATTCTATTTATAATCTATATATATTCAATTTAATGATAAGCTGATACATAATATTTTTTCGATTATATTTAATAAATTCATTCTAGACGGTTCTGGACCAGTACATTTTGGCGTGTGCTCCAATTATCTGCGGCAAATATCTGAAGGAGAATTGCTATATGTGTTTGTACGGAGGTGAGAAATATCAATTAGTATTAGTTAAACATCACTCAATTGAACATAAAGATCTTACGTTGAATACAATCATTAATATTTAAGCGCGCCAAACTTTTATATGCCAATGGAAACTGAGGCACCAGTGATATTGGTGGGACCAGGTACTGGAATCGCTCCTTTCCGAGGATTCTGGCATCATCGATTTGCTCAGATGAAACTTCAGCAAAGTATGAATGTTTTTGTTATAGATCTTTTTAATTTTACAATTATAAACTTTAATATAAATATCCTTATGATACTAGATATTGACATTATATAAACGTATGATATTTTTGTATGCAGATCAAAAATTTGGCAAGATTTGGCTTTTCTTTGGCTGCCGTCAAAGAAATTTGGATCTTTATAGACAAGAGAAGAAAGAAATGTTGGAAGTTGGTGTTTTAGACAAGGTGTTTTTGGCATTGTCCCGAGAACCTGGTTTTAAGAAGGTATTAATATGTATACTTTTATAAATCTAAGAACAAAAGATTTATAGAGAGATTACTCATAAAGTTATATATATATATATATATATATATATATATATGTAAAAGATATATGAAATGAAGTTTGCATTTTATATAAATATTAGACATATGTGCAAGATTTGATCCAATCGGAAGCGTCTCAAATTTACAAGATGGTGGTATATGAGCGCGGCCACTTCTATGTTTGTGGGGATTGCACAATGGCAGAAGATGTTTATCAGACTTTAAAACAGATCATACAAACACATAGCCAAATGACGGACAAAGAAGTTGAAGCATATATGTTATCACTAAGAGTATGTTTTTCATATATTATCACTTTCTTGTTGCTTACGATTTATGTATATTTATGTGACGCCAAAATATATACTGCACTTAAATTGATTCGCACTGTATGATTCTTTTTTTAGGATGAAAATCGCTACCATGAAGACATATTCGGTATAACATTACGCACCGCTGAGGTACACAATCGATCGCGTGAGACTGCTAGGATCCGGATGGCCGCTGAACCGTGAAAATATTAAACTGATAAAGCATAGCCCAAATAATTTTCGTTTGAAGGATTACTGCTGCATTAATAATTACTGCATATAACATAGTTCTATATAGAAAATCTGTTTTATTCACAAGTGGTGCTTGACTAATCTTTTAATTTCTAGGACATTTTATTTGCTATTTCATGTGGATCCGCACATCTCTGGTCTCAAAATATCACACTGAATACATGTTCGCTGCACGTAGTACATAATACAGAACTTATTCTACCTAGTATTCCTTTAACTATGAAGATCCCGATGCGGCGAGATCCGGTTGTGGCTTCTGGCTCAAATTAGCCAACAGTTTTTTTATTTCCGATATCGCCTTTCCCGGATTCAGACCCTGTACAAAATATTTGTATTTTTGACTCTATAATTCTTCTATCTTTGAACTTAACTCAATTATTATAATTGGCTAAATTATAATCCAGCCTAATTTCGAATAACTGATTTATTCTTATTACTTTTTTGCTTTATACATATTTATGTAATGCTCGAAGTACTCATAATTTTATTAAATACGTAAATATGAGGAAACAATAGTAAAAAATGAGAAATAAGGGAAATATGTTGATTGACCAGAAAAATAAATCTGAATAAGTAAAATAAATTATTAATAATCTGCGCTCTATCAGTTTAATAAATATAATTTTAATATATTACTGTTATTACTGTTAATTAAATCGTCTTGAATAGGTAGCAACTAGAATAGATAGAAATTACTAAAACATTTGTTGAGAATGAAACAAGCGAATTGTAAAGTATAACAAAAAAAAAACACTAATCACTTGTATGTTATTACAATAATTTAGTTGAAGCATCTTCTAATTAACTTACCTTTGGACAGGTACGCGTGCAATTCATGATTGTATGACAACGGTAAACTGAAAATGGGTCCTTTAATTTCTCCAGACGCTCCTTTGCTTGAGTATCTCGCGAATCAATAATCCACCTATAAGCCTAATGAAAATAATGATAGTTGAAAGAAGGAAATGATATAAGTGAGAAGCTCTATGAGATTGGATTAAACATATTCAAGCAATATTACATACATTCTAATTTATCTCTAATTTATCTCAGATCTGTTATCTGATTTGTATGTTATGTTCAATTCATTATTAAAGAATTTTTCACTTGCGTCATTTTTCTCTAAGGCTGAATTGTTTACCTTTCGGTAAACTTCAGCTCATTGTTTTACTATGCTCTTACTCTTTTACTCTTTTGTTTATTTAATAGATAAATTACCACATAGTTTGGTTCCGAAGATGGAACAACTGGTCCTAAATCGCTTATTGTGATTAATTTTTTTGTTACATAATATTATTTAAAACAGTGTAATGTGATGTGCTTACTTGCATAAGTACTGCAGGGCCTAAATATTTATCACCGTTCCACCAATAAGATGGGCAAGAAGTGCTGCAGCAAGCACAGAGAATACATTCGTAGAGACCATCCTATGTCAGTTAAAATTAGATTGTATATTTAGTTTTAGATTAAAGAAATATAATTGTAATTGAAACAGAAAATAAATATAATCTCACACTTACCAACTTTTTACGGTCTTCTACACTTTGCAAATACTGTTGGTTCCCAGTTTCCTTCGTGTCTTTGCGCTGTAGCCAGGGTTGTATATTGCGATACTGATCATAGAAATTATTTAAATCTGGCACCAGATCTTTTACAATATACATATGGGGCAAGGGATAAACTTCACACGATGTGCTTGTGCTTTTATCAATTTTGCTGTAACACATAATTATTTTATTTTTAGTGACTAATATATTTGTCATCTTTATTAGCAGAATTTAAATTTTAAATATATTAAATATATAAAATATATCTAATTAGACATGTAGTTTACACATATACATAACTTGAGATATGAAAATCTATCAAATCAAGTTATAATTTTATATCAAGATAATTAAATGTGATAGTTAAGATATATCTGAGTCGAATAAGGCCTACTTAATTTTTTTTTTTAATTCTATTTATGGGGATATTGAAATAAACTAAATAAGAATCAAATCTTTATTTCATTAATTCACAAAAGTAAATATTGTTTATATATAAATATTGTTCATTTACAAATATTTCGTTTATTTACAAATATTGTTTATATAGAATATTTGTAAATGAATGAAAAAAAATTTTATTAAACTTTGACATTGTGCTTTATTACATGCATATGAATATAAAAAGAAAATAAAAAATTAATTAAAAATAACAAAGAAAGTGAACTATCTTTCCAAAATCAGCTTTAAAGTGATTATTAATCATAGAAAGGAAATTCCTTAGGATTTACTCTACTCTCAAACATTAGAATTATTTTTAATTTTTTGTTATTAATTCTAATATTTGAAACTTTCTAGCAATTTGAATGAAATTTTGGCTTCTTAAAAGATAGCAGCATTGAAAATCGTTATTCTTTGACGTAAACTCCACATACAACAACAAAACAATAATAACTATAATAACAATCACATAAGTGGACCTTATTTAATAAATACATTGTTAAAAAACAAAATATTTACAGTACTCTCCACAAATTTAGGAACACTCTACGTTTTACAGGAAAGCCTAACGGCAATTACATGACAGCGATCTATACATGTTTTTGGTTTAAATACTTCGTAAGGTATCTAAATGACGATAAACATTTATCTAGAACACCTATAAGCTTGTACATGCCGAAAATATGTTCGACAATCATTTCACAACATCGAAGCGCTCAAGATTGAATTTCGTGCTTTGGTCTATTGTTTATATGTATATTGTCACTTATTTTGCAACGTTGTACTTGTATTCATTGTATATGCACAGGTCATTTAATTCTAGTTTAATGGTTTCTATAAAAGTGGTAAACTATTTGATTCGCAAGTTGATTTCAGACTCCATAAAAATTGTAAAATGGCCCCGAAGAATCAGATTTTGTATGAATCGTATTTTAATTTCATATTTTAAAATCATATTTAAAAATTTCATATTTAAAAATTTCATATTTTACATCCATATAAAATGGATTACATCCAAATATTCCATATTTTTAATAGCATGTTATTAAATCTTTAATTGAAAAAAGACAAAATAAAAGTACATACATACGTACTTTATAGATAACGTACGTATGAACTTTTATTTCGACTTTTTTCAATTAGATAACTATTTAAAACCTGTAAAACGTAGAGTGTTCTAAACTTATGGAGGGTACTTATTTCAAAAAATTGATTTATTTGTTATTTTTCATAGTTAGGAAGTTGAATAATACTTATAATGAATTATAATAAATTATGTAACATTGTGTGCTGATAAATTTTTCAACAGATTGTTATAAAAATGGACACACAAGTTTTTGTTGTGTTAAACAGATGTATTGCTGCCAATTTCAATTCTTTAATCTCTTTTTATCTACTTCCTACGCTATATTTTTTAAGCATATACTGCAGGCGTAAAGTAAGTTTTAAAATAATAAATTTACAAGTGAACCTATTTAGTGCTGGACCTTATTCAGCTCAGGTATTATATGTCAGGTTATATGTCAGGTAGAAATACCTGATACACGCCAGCGTGTTTGTTCCTCCGATATTCATAGCACAAGATCCACAGATACCTTCACGACAGGAACGACGAAATGTTAATGTTGGATCGACCTCATTTTTAATCTTAATTAATGCATCCAATACCATTGGACCGCAACTGAAAAAAATATGTTAAATGCCAAAAAATATACGAAGAGAATCTTAGAAAAATATTTAATACATTCAATGAAACAAAACCTACGCGTTCAGATCAACTTTATATTTCTGCATATATGGTTTCTCATCGGGTTTGTCTGGATTCCAACGATAAATTGAGAAGGTCTTAAGTCTGGCTTCAGCATTTTGTACTGTCGCAGTATGTAAAGCTCTAATCTATTAAAAATATATAAAATTAAAAATCTGAATGAAATAAGATTTCAGTATACAAAATAATGGTTTATAGTACGCTAACAGATTGCCAGCAGATTTGAGTAGAATATTGCAACAGATTAATATTTAAATAGATTATAATCCATTTATAATACATTTTAATAGAATATGTTTGCCTTATGTAGTTACAAAAAAGCAGATTCTTCTTTCTGCAATCAATTTGCAATTATCTCTAACAGATTTCGTTATATTCCAACTGGCAAAATTATTCTGACAAAGTTTGCACTGCAAAATCTGTTTTTGATAGGCTTGGCTAACCAGGGACATATAGAAGACAGAATTATCATATACATCTTAACATAAGTCTTCATTAACAAAAAAGTAATTAGTAATTATTAATCAGTGTTAAAGAACTTGACACTTTTGTAATACCGTTCTATTTTAAATATAAAGTTAGGAGTTTTGAAAGAAAAGACAGACATGTCACAATACTTTAATAATATTCATTGTTGTAGAACTGATGACAATTCTCTGCATCGAGCATAAACAAATGAAAGATCATATCATATATCGATGTCGAGTCCGTTATTTCGCAGACACTTACTTGACGTAACGCACTTCTACAAGTGTATGGCATTACTCCGACCATCTTTGAACAATTCGGTATCAACACGTTCATGATGCCCACATTATGTAACTAGACTGCTAAAGTGTGCCTTCCAACAAGCGGCATAAGTGACAGGGTGTCATTACATACAGTAGCGCAACTCCCTGTCGGCACCTTTGATGTGAGCGTGGCCAAAATGGAGTGCGCATGCGCGAAATAAGCAAATTATCTAGATTGCCATAGTTACCACCTAAACTTCTTTCTCTTTTCATCCTTTTTTCGCTCTGTCAAAACTCACTATAGTAGAGTTATTCGCGTCGCACTCCAACAAATGCATTGAAGTGAGTAAAAGCTGTTATAGGAACATATTAGATAGAACATATTAGATAGAATTTTCCCAAATCTTAAAAATTTGGGGGGATTATCAGAATGATTGTGTGAATCCGATAATTTATCGGCT
>NW_017304207.1:150733-151146 GCF_001594115.1 Trachymyrmex septentrionalis | reverse complement strand
ATATAAAAGAAAATTTATATATATGTATATGTCCAAAAAATAAATTTAAAATACAATAAATAAAAAATTAAATATATTTTATATAGAAAAGAGATATATATCAATTAATACAATATATTAAAATAATTTTGATAATTATGCTGACATATAATGTATACGTAAGATACAAAAGATAAATAAGATACTGTATGTTAAAATATTAAAAGGGAATGTTTTATTAATGAACAAAATGAAGAGATATTTTACGAGACTAGTCTCTTGAGGTTTCTCACACAACACTATCAAATGGACAATGTAGGTTATATTTCTCACTAAATTTCTGCTCTCAGCTCTTTAAATGATGAAAATCTAAACACGCCTCTAACATCGGAATCAGACTATACATTGAAGATTGAGATTAAAATTAAAAATTA
>NW_017304207.1:149808-150633 GCF_001594115.1 Trachymyrmex septentrionalis | reverse complement strand
ACTCAAATATTTAAACGTTAAATACGAAGCGCCTTACAGTTCCGAGTGTTAAGATGTTGAACTAACATTCATTTAAATTAAATTAAATTATTTTTTTCAGAAATAAATTGAGAGCCGATAAATTATCGGATTCACACAATTATTCTGATAATCCCCTCAAATTTTCCCAAATCTTAAAAATTTGGGGGGATTATCAGAATGATTGTGTGAATCCGATAATTTATCGGCTCTTAATTTATTTCTGAAAAAAATAATTTAATTTAATTTAAATGAATGTTAGTTCAACATCTTAACACTCGGAACTGTAAGGCGCTTCGTATTTAACGTTTAAATATTTGAGTTCCATTTCCAATCAGATTGTTAAAAATTAAAATTTCACCAATAAAGACAAAGAAGTTTTGACTCCTATTGTTCTGATTGGTTAAACTTCAATCTTTCAATCTTCAATCTCATTTTTCAATGCGTCTGATTCCGGCCTAAGACTGCGGATTCTCGTCCGGGTGCTCCTTGGGTGTTACCCTTGTTTAACGGTAAACAACAAGGATAATATAACATCCGGGGAGTACTAGGTGGGAATCCGAACGCAGCCAAGGGAAAGTGGATTCAACCGGAAGTTGCCGTGAGTCGCTGTTCGTTGAAGTAAAATAGAAGATATGAGAGAGAGAAAGAGAGAGATAGAAGCGTGATAAAACATACAGTGCTGCACTCATTAATATTGTACCGCACTAGTATTGTGTGTATATACGTACATGCACACATGCACATTTGCGGAAGTTGCACTATAAATGGCACAACCAATCAAAGAAGAGAACGTTATCCGCTCTA
>NW_017304207.1:144921-149708 GCF_001594115.1 Trachymyrmex septentrionalis | reverse complement strand
TTGCGGAAGTTGCACTATAAATGGCACAACCAATCAAAGAAGAGAACGCTATCCGCTCTATTCTCCCTTGATTGGGTGCATTCAGAACGACAACCGCTCACTAAGCGCTCAATAAGCTCTTTTATCTGACATATTCCATATTAGATCCTAAAATATAGACCTGAATGCACCCAATCTCTCTGATGAATTTGTTATATAAATACTACTTTTATCATGTAAGGGGTTCCGCCAATAAAAAGAATAGGGAACAGAGAACAGAAAATAAGAATTTCAATCTATCAGAAATCATATATTGTGGAATACAGTTTTTGATAGGTTGAAATTATTTTATTGTGCGGAGCACTTAATATTTTAAATAAAAGGAATAGGGAACAGAGAACAGAAAATAAGAATTTCAACCTATCAGAAATCATGTATTGTGGAATAAAGTTTCTGATAGGTTGAAATTCTTTTATTGTGCGGAGCATTTAATATTTTACCAGCCGTTTTACTAAAGCTTAAACACAGAGCTGTTTAATCAGAGCTCTGGGAATTAATATCGAACTTAAATACCAGAGCTCTGATTGGATGGCTATTCCCTGTTGCTTGTGTCTATTGCCTATTGCCTATTATGTTCAAGCCTTTACGTTTATGGACGTTTTGAATTAAATTGCCGAACATATACGATATTAGCCGAATGGTTCCGAAACAACACGACAAGCTGCAAAGTACGTCGGGAAGGAACGCACTCCGATGGCGGAACATGGCGGATTGATCTTGCTTCACTTTGTAGAGTATTTGTTTGTACGACCGTATTAAGAATTGTTCGTAATGTGCGGACGAGCAGGTCCAAACTAAACCAAGTGATCATAGACGTTGAAAGTTTAAGGTTAGTAAAGCTCTCTTGTCGCCGATAGTCGAATTATCGCTTCTCGATTGAATCCTAACCTTAATTTCTTTGCTTGACCTCATATGAACGAATAAGGTATTCCTGTTATGTCTGTGTGCTTTAAACGCTGCTACAAATGTTAATGTTGTCAGTAATTACTTGTTGCCTTTAAATAAACATTCGCGTAGCAATTATGTGTGATAAAATTTTGGAATAACTTTCATACACTTGAATTGAATTAGGAGCATGTTGTAAAATTAGGAAAGGAAAATTTAATAACGAATAAAAAATAAACTTTTGTGTTAAAAGTGATATAATAATAGTGCGAGTTTAAGTAATATAATATAAATTTTCTATAAAGGTTATAATATTGTAGATGAACTTGAAATTGATGTGTATAGTTGATATTAAACTTGATGTGAAAAGTAATATTAATTGAATATGATATACTTATTGATAAATGTGTATGATTTTAGGTTCGTAGTAAAAGCGACCAAAGCTCAACGCGCCCATCAGGCCCATTAAAAGCTCTCTATCTCTGCGCCTAAAACCCTTGCGTGGGTAACGAGTTGGGCGCTGGGCCAGGCCGCGCAGCGCCAGACCGGTGAGTTCCCACACAAAATATCGCTTGGTAGCACGGCGGGCACTCAAAGCCAACTAACCATGTCTGTACAAAGTGTTGCTCTGGCATCTCTCACGGCCACCTATACCGACTCGGAGGGCGAGGACGGGGTGGAAGACGAGCGCCTGCAGGAGGAGAATTCGAACACTCCCCAGGGGGCCGCCCCGCATAATGCCCAAGTCGGTCGTCAGCCCCAGGCCCGATCTGGCACCAGTCCCATATCTGGAGGCCGTTCAGCCTCACATAGTCCCGCCGTCGGCAAGTCCGCGGGTAGTAGCGACTTGCCGGAAACGGCTACAAAGGTGCAGCGATTGGTCTCTTATTTTGACGATGCGGTAGTCTCCGACGATGAGGGGGCGGCCGTTGCTGTGCTGCTGCCGTCGCTGCTGCCGGTGCCGTCGTCATCATCGTCGATGACGGCGGGCACGGCGATTGCCGCGACGGTTGCAGAACGCCCCGAGGAGAATGGTCTCCCGGTCGCTACCGGCAACATCGCCGCTACCACTGTCGCCGCTGCCGCCGTCGTTGCCGTCGGCGGTGGCACTGAGCGTCGGTCGCCCTCCTCGCGTTCCGGAGAATTGCTTTCAGATAATAACGGTGAGGCAGGAGACTCTTATGGTGTGACGATACCACCGGAACCACCGGGTCAATGTCCCGCTGAGCTGCAGGACAAGATTGCGAGGCTCTATAGGAAAATGGAGAGCGGCGGGTTGGACATGAACATGATGATTCAACAGCGCAAGGAATTCCGGAATCCCTCCATTTACGAAAAACTCATTCAGTTTTGTAGCATTAACGAGCTGGGCACCAACTACCCACCGGACAGGTTCGACCCGTTCAAATGGAGCAAGGACTCGTATTACGAGGAACTTGCTCTAGTGCAGAAGGCGGAGATGGATAAGCTCGAGAAGGCGCGCAAAGAGAAGACGAAGATCGAGATTGTATCTGGTACGGCTAAGCGACCCAATAGCTCATCAAGCAGCGCCGAGAGTGCCGAGGCCAAAAAACGGAAAAGTAAGTGGGACCAAGTGGCGACGGGCGGTGCTGCCGCCGCCGTCGCTGTCGCGGCTGCCGCTGCCGCTGCTGTAACCGCCAAACCCACGGTACTTCTCACACAACCCACCTTGACCCTGACGTCATCCAGTAGCAACACCAAATCTACCATTTTATCGGCCTTCGGCTCACTGCCGAAGAAGAGATTGTAACATATCGTGTAAATGTGTGCTGTGTAAATAATGTCCAATTCCCTTTAGACAGCCATGAAGCTGCAGAAAGGAAAGCGCAGTCCTATGCGTCTCTGGAGACTTAAGTCCTTGGATAATTATTGAAATTGAAGTTTTTCAACACGACTTTCAGAATCAGTAACGGACATTCGTAGAACTATGGGTTTAACGATAGGAGTATGGAAATATGAGTAAAAAGCGTTTTTATCATAGCATAATCATCAACTTGAATGTTTGGGTTAAAAAGAGCTCAAGAATTGAAAGATTCGCAATATTTATAGATCTGTAGAAATTTAGGAATTTTGTGAATCAAAAAATTCAAATATTGAAAAATTATAAGATTGGATCTGTAGACAAGTTCTAGGGATAATGTCAACTTAAAACGTTTCTTTACAATAGTACAGACAATAAGGAAGGAAAGATCTAGAACATTGAAATCATGAGATCATGAAAATTCATGAGATCATGAAAATTTGTACACGCATAACTCCATAAATCTTTATAGAAATTTTAAGATCCAAAAATATAAAAATTATATAAACATTTTTGTTAAAGAAAATCTAAAATAATTAAGAAAAAATGTAATTATTTTTAGCATTTTAGGAATACAAAAGTCCAAAGTTCTATGAGTTCAACCGATCTAAAAATCCAAGGATTTAAGAATCCAAGAATTTAGCCATCTGCAAAATAAATATACTGTAAATAATATTGATTGCAAATTCCATTGTCTGGATGTGAAAGGAAGAAAAATATTCTGAAGATTTACATTCTTGAATTTTTAGATTTTTGTATTTTTAAATCCTTGTAAGTCGACACCTGTAACCTGTGGGTCTTTAGATCTGTGTACCCAAATCTTTATAAGAGGCTTATTATTGAAAAAGCTTGAGCCCTTATTAAGATAAGGTTATAGGAACTGAAAAATTGAGAGAAATAATAAGTTACAAGAAAATTCAATAATCGTAAATTCAATAAACTGAGAAATCAAGGATCTAAAAACTCAATTGCTCATATATCTAAGAATAAAAGACCCAACAATCATAGATTAAAATATATTGAAAATAATATTAATTAAAAAAATTATTTCTACACATAACAGTCAAAGTAATACAGCAATGTCTGCAAGACGCTAAAAACAAGCGCTTATATGTCCTTTTTTTAGCACTTTGTTAACGTTTTGTAGGCGTTGTATGCTACTTAGGAGACATATAGGAGACCAAGATTTGAAGCTTTGAGGATTTAGATCCTCGAATTGTCATTTTTTCAAAATTCCTTTTTAATGTATAGAACTTTTGTAAAAAAAAATATGGAGCATAATATGAAATTTAAAAAAAATCAATTGATGTGCAAATGATGAGTGTCAGGTAGCGACTATAAATGCGATATTGCGTATAATTGATTTATGGAGGTAAAGTAACCGCGTAATTAATTATTTAAGTCTCGGCGCGCGATGAGACAGATAGAGAATTTATGTATGTTAACAATCGCAAAATCGATGTAAAATGAGCTGTAAGTTTTTAGCGAAGATTCAGTTTTTTATATGAAAAGAGTAATGAAATTCTTCCACGAAAGACTTTGTATATACACGCCATGTGTCAATAGAGTATGGAATATACAATATATAAATTATACATTGTATATTGTCGTTAATTAATTGATTAATAATACCATGATGTTTCTATAATGAATTATTATTTTTTTCGTCGTTCTCATGCGAGAAAGAATTTCATTTAAATTTGCGATTATTTTTCGACATTTGAGGGCAGACTTTCAAAATGCGTTTTGTCTAAGATTCGTAATTTTTGGAAAACGTGAAAGAAAGAAATTACACAAGAAAATAACAATGTGTCAATCAGTAGGATGTGAAATAATAAACAAAATTGCTTAACAATTGCTAAAAATGTTAAACAAATGTATTTTTTTTTGTTTTCTAGTGCTTAAAAAACATAATACACTTCGAAATATCGTGTTTTTTCAGCATATAAATCAATGATGAAAAAAATGTTTTCTGAACATCTCAGAGTAGTTTATAATATAAATCACTCAACACTTTGCCATCACTAATTAAAAAAAAAAA
>NW_017304207.1:143609-144828 GCF_001594115.1 Trachymyrmex septentrionalis | reverse complement strand
ATTAATTATTATGTATATATATATTATTTATATATAATTATTATTAAATATTTGTATTACGTATTTATATAATTATGTGCATTTTGAATTAATTTTTCTTTAATTATTTTTTAAATAATGAATTGTTTTCGCGATTTTTGCATGTTTTGAAATTGAAAGGAGGAATCTGAGCACCCTTCTTATCCAAAATGGAAATCAGTGATTAATCGAGAGTTTTAGGGATTCCGGTTGGTAACATTTTTTTTTCTTGGGGAAAGTAAGTAAAAGAGGTCAAGAGTACCGACGAAATTCTATTAAAGACTTTCAACCCTGGGTAAATTTTTGGTGGTATAAAAAGGTAATTAAAGAACACTGACATTACCGACAATTGATATAAATTTACTATTATTAACATAAATATTTGGCTCATACGTTATTAAATTCATGATTATTTATTATATAAATGTTCCATAAATAAATATGCATACTTGTAAAGCTATAATATCCTACATATTGTAGAAAAATTACTATTTTTTTCTCCGCAGTTATTATCTCTGTTGATAATCAAACTTTGACATAACACTGAAATCACAATTTTAAAGAAAAATCGACTATTATTGAGTTTTAAATGCATAAATACGTCTATTAAACCAATAAATCATAAAATTACTGCAATATTAGTTTTTAACTTTTAATCACTTCAATATTTACAAGGACGCGAACTCCCGTAAGGATATCGGTCTTTAATAGTATCTCGTCGGTGTCAAGAGGATCGAATAGGGATCTTCTTTTTCTTCGTGGCTGCACTGACGTCGTTCCCATCTCGACTAGCTTTGTCTATTTTCACGTACTTAAATAGGTTATCTGACGTATATCAAGCCTCTTGTCAACGAAATTTATTATTCAATCTGAGCAGAAGTCGCGTCTCGCGACGTTTTCAGGAACGATCTGTGTTACTGTGTTCCGCGCGTACGGAATCAATCGACGAATCTGTCAAACATGCGGTGGTAGTGATGCGTTTAAAGGGGAAAAATAACATCAAATCGTTTTACAGGGTGCTTTCTCGTTTATGTCGTAAGTATCTCGCAAAACGATCCTTAGATACTTAAACCGCCTGGTTAAATTATTAGAAGAACTTATTGATTATACATATATTAAATTTTAAAATGTCTTAATTATTTTCTTTTAATTAAACTCTTGGAAGTATTAAAAAGGTTGTAACTTTGATTTACTTAATTTT
>NW_017304207.1:72431-143509 GCF_001594115.1 Trachymyrmex septentrionalis | reverse complement strand
ATATATATATATATATATATTTGAAAATAGTGTCCAACTTTTTATTGAGTTATAATATTTATATTTTTAGTATAAGAATTAAGACAATAATGTTTGGAAATGTTTCTAGTATTGAAGCTTGTATTAAATCTGTAATTATACATATTTTTATCGATATGTAGTATTTTATGTTACTCTATATATTTCAGAAAACAAAAGTCATTCACATAATATAGAATTTTTGAATCAAATTAAAAATGTACTGTTTATGTGCATGAACCAAAGTAATAAATTATGATGTTTTTATATTAAATTGTTTATATTAATAAATTTTTAATTTATTAGGATTATTAGAAACCACTAATCCTTATACTGTTTTATTGTTTACATGTGTAGCAAATGTTTTGAATTTTATATTCTTACAATATTATGTCAAAGAGCAAGCTTATTTGCCAAAACACTATTATGTTATTGTCTATGCAATTGGCATTATTTGTCTCATATTGAATTTTCTGTAGGATTTGTGGATAAAGGACATCTTGATGGTTTCATGGCTGATGGCATGGCACCAGCCTTGAAAAATGGCCACAATTCTGACATGGATTTTGCTAATCAATCAGTGAAACAATCGTCTGACGTATCCAGTGTCGTTTATGCAGTTGGTCACTATCCCCCAAAGCTTTTACACAATCTCAATGTACAGAGGCGGGAGAATAAGTTCAGTGATGTGGGACTGGTGGCGGGTGATAGAATCATTAGGGCACACAGATCAGTACTAGCCGCTGGTAGCGCCTACTTCAATGCCATGTTCACTGTCGGCCTGGTTGAGGAGCAACAGGAGCTCGTGGAGATCCATTCAATCTCTCCTCACATTCTCTCTCAGTTGGTGGACTTCATCTACAGTGGCAATGTAGACATCACGCAGGATAATGTACAGGAATTATTTGCTGCCGCTGACATGTTAGAATTAGATGATGTGGTAGCTGGCTGTATCAATTATCTCAAACAGCAACTGCATTATTCTAATGCCCTTGGAATTTACAGGTGAGGAGACTATAATTGTAAAAATTTAAATTAAAATATATTCTGAAAACAGATGAAAAAAAAAAATCCAATAAAAAGTCAATGCAACAGGAAAATTATAGAAAAATTATATGATGACATGTGTCATTGCTGTTAATTGCAGATTTGCAGAAGTACATAACAGACTAGATCTTTTGGAGACTGCCCTACGCTTTATAGAAGCCAATTTTCCTCAAGTCTGTCAGGAGGAAGAATTTTTGGACTTGCCCAAAGAACATCTTGTTCAATTTCTTAGTAGCGATTACATTCACATCGATACCGAATGTCAGGTTTGTTATTCCCAGGAGATTAAATAATCCAAGTGTATAATTGCAATTTACATATTCGAAAAATATATTACATTTGACATATAAAATGTGGCATAAACGTATTTTTTTACTTTTTACAGGTCTTCCAGGCTGCGTACAATTGGATCGTTCACGACATCCCTGCGCGGAGATGCTACGTATTTGAGATCCTCAGCCACGTACGCTTGCGACTGTGTTCATTAGCAAGACTAGACCGTATTATCCTAGACTGCAAGGACGCGAGTCTAATCGTCGCGCTGCGATCTATACAAACGGATCTAGTCTCGAACAAAGGTTGCCTAGTGCCTCTTCATGCCCAGCCCCGGATCTGTGCCAGGAAGAACATTCTGGTAATCGGCGGATCCAAGCGGGAGCATTCTGCGGATAGCTGGGGCAGAACCGCTGAGAGTACTTACGAAAGCATCGAGAAATATGACATATTTACTGGGTACAATCTTCTGCAACATTTTCTTTTTACAATTCTTGGCTGTTAAAATGAAATGCAATAAGTTTTTAGTTACTTGAATTAAACTTTCCAGAACAAAAAGTTTGATTAAGCATTGTTATTTGTTCTTTCTCGTTGGTTGGTTTTTTTTTTTTTTTTTTTTTTTTTTTTTTTTTTTTTTTTTAAAGAACGCATCGGATTGTGTTATAAAATTATCAGATATCGGATATCCGGAAAGAATGTAACATCGGATATCCAAGATCCGGTCTTTTCTATAATTTCTTAATGTTAAGTTTTGTTAGAGAATTAACAAAATCTGACTTTCTTTATTTAATAAATAAATATTTCTTTAGAGAATGGAGCGAAGTAGCTCCAATCAGCATAGGACGCATTCTACCTGGAGTAGCTCTATTGGACGGCAAAGTATATGTTATCGGTGGTGAGTTGGAATCTTGCATTATCGCCAACTGCGAATGCTACGATCCTCGTGACAATGTGTGGACTCCCATCGCTTGTATGGAAGAACCTAGATGCGATTTCGGTCTTTGTGCCTTGGATAACAGTTTGTATGCGTTCGGTGGATGGGTGGGTGAAGATATCGGCGGCTCCATCGAGATATATGATCCCATCAGCAACACGTGGACTCTCGAAGGCTATCTTCCGGAGCCACGGTTTAGTATGGGTGTCGTAGCGTACGAAGGTAATAATTTCAAATCTAAATCCAATAATATCATAATTATGATAGTTGCATAACAGTTAAATTTATAAACATCTTTTCTTTTATTTAACGGCAGTAAAAACTTTTATTGAAAATTTATAATATAACTTTCATAAATTTTCCCTATAGGATTAATTTACATTGTGGGTGGCTGTACCCATAATAGTCGACATCGACAGGATGTGTTAAGCTACAATCCCGTAACCAGAGAATGGAACTACTTGGCCCCGATGCTCACACCACGCTCGCAAATGGGAATCACTATCCTCGATGGATATATGTACGTCGTTGGCGGTACCAGTAAGAATCAGGAGGTCTTGACATCGGTTGAAAGATACTCTTTCGAAAAGGTAATTTATTTTTAACTATCACTTATATATGTTTAGTAAGTAGAATATACACGTTTTTTCTATAAATGATAATAAATATTAATGATAATAAATAGATATTTATAAAATAGTATAATTTAATATAATCTTAACTGATCAACAAATTTGTTATAATGTTTCAGAACAAATGGAGCGCCGTCGCTCCCATGAGCATGGGTAGATTTTATCCGGCAGTTGCAGCGGCCGACAGTCGGCTTTATGTTATAGGCGGCGATCAGTCGCAAGAGATAAACTTCTACCGCACGCAAATCACAATTTCTACTGTCGAATGTTATGATCCACACACGAATAAATGGCACGAGTGCGCCTCTTTGCCATCAAGCAGAGGCGAAGCGACGGCGATCGTTACACCTTTCTGATTGCTATTTCGCAAAGATCTGTTTGCCGTTTGACGTATTGATCATGCCTTTTTATTTTTCCAATTTATTTTCTTTTTTTCGATGTCTGTATCTGCTCTGCGTTGTCCATTTTTACCAAGAGCATTGTATCTGTTAGCTAGATAGTCAGTTACACTGCTAAAGAAATTGTAGCTTTATTAATTTCTAAATATTCCAACGGCATTTTCAAGATATTTATGTAGAAAAACGTGATATACTTCGAAAAATCGTATATTGTTATTGGAAAAGATTACTTATTATTTCTTATAGATATACGGCGTAATCACTAATCTATAGGAACTAACAGGTTGAAGAACCTAAAAAAAGAGATGGAAAGAAATGTAACGAATGAATCTTGATGTATTCAGGATGAAACAGCCCAAATTTAAGAAACTCGATTTATATATAATTATATATATGCTATTATAATATATAATTCGATTTAGTTGGATAAAGTTTCTCGCGCGCGCGCACACACACACACACACACACACACAGAGAATTTGAGTTTTTTAAATTAAATATTTTTAATTCTAATCCTGAATTCGAGTCATAGAATCTGAAGAATTTACAATCCAAATTGTGAAACCAAATCTAAAATATAGTTCAAAGTCTCCAGAATTTTAAAATTCACTGGAAATTCCAAGATTATGGAGAATCTATGATATGTTATATT
The DNA here is from genome assembly GCF_001594115.1 of Trachymyrmex septentrionalis. NCBI lineage: Eukaryota > Metazoa > Arthropoda > Insecta > Hymenoptera > Formicidae > Trachymyrmex > Trachymyrmex septentrionalis. The sequence continues at coordinate 139,555 of NW_017304207.1, read as the reverse complement.
TGCGTTTTTATTTTGTTGCGTGAATAGGCAAATGAATTAGACAAGATGATTATTATTCGGAACTGTAGATCAGATCTCTAATGTATTTTTTCTATTATTTATTTATAATCAAATTATAATATGCAACAGATTTAAAAAAAAAACCGAATATTGACGTACGGTGTGCAGAAATATTTGAATACTTTTATTAATTAACAAGTATTAACTATATTTTATTAATTACGAGTATTAAAATTATGTACGCTAGGAAGGACTGAGCCTCCTGATATAATATAGTCATATACCAAAGTTATTATAATTTTAATCGTATCACTACAAGTTAATAAATTCGTTAAGCGATGTGTGTAAGGAACTGTATAAGATGATTCCAAAGATATTTATCTTTGGAGCATAAGGGTCTAAGTCTTCAAAAGTAAAAGAATTACAGAATCAAAGAGATTCCACAGTTTAAACAAAATTGGAATATGCATAAATATTAGATCTTAAAATTCAAAGAATAAAAGTGTAAAATTAAATATTGTTTTAAAATTTTCAAATTGAGAGTCCAAAAGAATCAATCATCATTTAGAAATTGCAGTCTAAATCTAAAGAACATAAAAGCACGTCTCGAAATTCCATCGGAAAGTCTTGGAACCTTTAACTCTTGTTAACGTTTTGGAACTATACAGCTAAAAATTCAGAGATTTCAGAGTACCTTATTGTAATAAAATAATGTTTCTTAAAATTAGCGTGTGTGCGGAGCAGCACGTCTAATGTTTTATAAAGTTTAAGGCCACATTTTATAAAAATAATCTAAGAATCGCGCGAAGAGTTGCCGCCGTTCTCTGTAATTAGTCGTCAATGTAACAATCCAATTTGTTCAAAGGTGTTCGGTGCTACATACATGAACATCCGTGAAATGATATTCGATTGTTCTTAAATTTTTCAGTACAGGGTAAATATGGCGAGATGACCTTGTTAAACAATTTTCTAATGTAATGTAAATAATTAACTAAATTTTTGAATCTCAATTTCCTTTCTTCATTGTAAGATAAAAAGGAATAAGATAACCACTTAATCTCATTTTGCATATTTTTTTATATGTAAATTTGTAAATCCATAAGTTGCTAAATCTATTGGCCTAAATGTATTATATAAATAAATACAAGAAACTTATTCATAACGCGTGCGGATTTTATATTTGTGAAAGTAATTGTGAATAGATTGTCTGTAAGTACTTGTAGGTATTTTAAAAGGTCTACATAATGACACATTTGTAATCTTACTTAATCCTAGATTACTACGAAATGATATTAAATTGTTTCAAAAACAAAGATAATGAAACATTTGTAGGAAAAGAAATTTATGTTTTCTCTAAATTTGTAGATAAAATGTCCACGAATTTATGAATTTATTTAGACATGAACAGAAAAATCTAATAATATATTAATGAATCCAGTGAATCTAGCAATTTATGGATTTACGATTTTATGTGCATGCGATAATATATGATGTAGTATATATGTATAAATGTACAAAATTAAAATTTTTTACAATTAGTTTTTATATTTTTAAATATTATACTCTTTACTCTTTTAATCTCTATTAGAAAAACTTTCAAGATAATTGAAACAATGGGCATCTCTAACATATTTATCCCTTTTAAGTAAAAGTCATTAAAAGAAAGTTAGAGAATATATAAAATGATAAATATACAACAATTTATGTATATTTGTGATCAACCAATAAAAACTACTAAAATAATTAGTGCCGATTCCGTTCATTTCAAATTTCAAAAATCCTTTTCAATGATAAGAAATCATTTATTTAATTCCTACATATAGTTTATTTTTTTATAATTAATGTGAGTTTTTTAACAAAGAACACAGGGAAATTATTTACAATATGATCTTTTTTTATTTGATGATATTTGTGCTCATCATTCAAAAGCAATATTACGTTGTTGCTAAGTAATATTAATACTCATAGAAATAGTGACTCACGAAATCTAATGTGTCAAAATTTTCCAAGAAATATTCAGACAAACTTATTTATATTTTACTAATATACAAGTTATTATAAAAATTTATTTTTATATTTCTGCTTTATATTTCTCTTTCTCTTTGTCTTTTTTTTATTCTTTCGTTATATTAAAAAAATTGTAACTTTTAAAATTGTTCATACATACACACACAATTTCGTGAGTATCTACATCAAGTCATTACATTATAAATAATAAACTATTTGATCAAATGATAGAAATAATACATTGCATTAGAAAATTAAATTGTTCGAAGAGTGTCAATAATGAACTTTTCTTTTTAAATAGCTTTACAGTTTAAATTAACAGAATTCAAAATTTAGAACAGTTTTTTTAAACAAATTGAGATCCTGAAGACTTAGCATCCAGTATTTAGAATTTAGAAAATCTAAGACCCCTAAAAGTCTCTAAACATTGATAAAAATCCCAAAATCCATGGAATTCAAAGCTGAAACAATTTTAATTCCAATCTAGGATTAAAAAAAGGATTACGATCTAAAATAGTAGAATACAACCTGGCATATTTTCATTATGTGTCGACATTTCCATATCTTCAAGATCGACATATAGAACAATATCTATACTTTAAATTAAATGTAAGATAATACATCTTCTGCCTTCTTTACTAGAAATTGGAAATGATGGCATGATATATGTAGTTGTTCCAAACATATCCTGGAATATTAAACTCTTTTCATGCTCTAAATGCGAATTTCGTAAAAATTCAGAAAGAAAACTTCAAAATTCGTTCAAACTCATCTTTATAACGATGAATTTTTAATACGGATGAATATTTATACTTATAGATATATAAGAAACTTAGAATTGTCTTATTGCTGCAAGTTCTCTACAATACATAATCCAATTCATATCTGATATATTGGTTCTTTGGATCGTTCATGATGCGAGGATAACCAGCCACGAGAGCATCCTGTCCGCCAATGTAAAGAGAATTGTATATCTTCCAATAAACGTCACGAACTTTACGGGCTGGATGGAACAAACCCTGTAAAAAAGCAAATGCATACATTTAATACTTGTTGATAGCTAGAAAATACGTGAGCTTACGCAATTAAAATAATCATGTACTTGTAGTGTATACTGCAAAATTTTGATCGGTCCAAGTGCAACGCGCAATCCATCTACAGCATCCATAAATGCTTGGACTAAATGCGGCGAGGTCTCGAAAACGTTCGGCCATACGTGATTTAATAAATGTATTAATGCATCTTCGCAACCAAATCCATAAACACCTAATGCCATGTGCTTAATTGCGGCACAGGCGGTCTGTCTGTGTACTAGATCTCTAGTAAACCATGAAAGAAAAGAAAAAATTGATCAGAAATAATTTAATAAAAAGTAAACAAACTTCAAAGTTTAATAGAAAAGTTTTTTTTAACAAAAAAAAGAATAAAATATATAATCGTAACAATAGAATTAATGTAATATTTGGAGATCTTACCTGTCCATAAGTGCATCTTCTAGCAATGGACTGACAGCGTATATATAATCTTTACCCATTTCGCCGATATATTCGAACAAGAACGATAAGGATTTTAATACTCCATTTTGCACGTTTAGCTCGGGTACTCTGTATTCATTCATTAATGCAGGTAGCACTGTAAAAGGGCTACAGGTTTCAGCAACGATAGCAATAGCGACTGTGGTACAAACACGATTCTGACGTTCCTGTACTTTCAAGTTGTTTAGAAGCGTTGCTAAGACATCATGTGGTCTGTTTGAAAAAGACGAAAGAATATTATATATAAATATTTGTATATAAATATATAAAAACATATATATATAGTTATTAATAAGACTTACCCAATAGCTTTGGCAATGTAGCCAAAAGTATTTACCGTCGCTCTTCTAATAGCTTTTTTATGAGCTTTCAGTAGTTCCAACAATTCGAAGCATATCCTCATCCATTCTCGAGCGGAAACATACTCGGGACCTCGATCTGCAATTCTGCCCACAAGATCAATACAATTTTCTTGTACCTACAACAAAATTAATAACAAATTAAATTTGGCAGAGTATATCAAAAGCATTCAAAAGTATAATATTCAAAACATAGAATAGCATTCAAAACATGAATGAATTTGATAATATTTTAAAAGAATTTCATTTTATCTAATAAATAATTTACGTCAAATTGTATACAATCCAATATATATACAAATTTTACCTTTTCATGTCTATTTTTTAAGATCGGTGTAAGCCTTGGTAACAAATCTTTAATGGGTGGTGTCATCTTCGTCATTCCTATGACGTTAACAATGGCTTTTAACGCACCCAAAATGCTACCTAGTACTTCTGGGTATTCCTCGCCTAAATATTCATACAGAACGACTCCTAAATGGCCCATCAGTTTTTCCTAGAAATATCGCATGTTTATATTAAATTTTATTTTTATTATCTTATTACATTCTTTATCTCTATATATTTATTAAATATTATATTATATTAATTGAGAAATTTAAAAAATGCATTCCTTACTTACCTCTTGACAAGTCTTCATAACTACTGCGATGCGCGAAATAAGATCTGCAGCTTGCTGTCTGACTTTTGCAGATTTGTTATTCAATCTCCACAATATTGTACCACATATTTGAGGAAGATATGCCTTTACTCTTTTACCCAATGTGTTTACAATAGTACCAAAGCCATTTAACATAACGACATCCTATAAAAAAATCAAACGTCCGAATTATTTTATTAATCAATATAATTTATTAATTAATTAGATCCAAAACAAACCTCAGTAGTTTGTTCCTGGAAAGCATATAAAATTCCATCAATAAGTTGCTCTTCTAGACGCGAATCGACATCCGCTGCGCCTAAGTTGCCCATTATCTTCTCAATTGTTTCCATCACCATTTTTCTATATTGTTCATTTTCATCCTTTAAATCATCTACTACTCTGTTAATAATCTCTGATGCACCCACTTTATTAGCTATTTCTACTGTTGTGTCTACAAGCTGCAATTTTAATTATTATTATAATTTTTATATTATTTATAATTTTATATTTATTTTGTTACGTACATAATTAAAAATTTATTCCTGAAATTATCAAAATAATTCTCTATTACCTGTCTGTAATTTCTACGATCCAGTGCCATACGATGATTCCAGAAATGTTTAAAGAAGTGAGGCAAGATTTCATCCTTTATGTATTGAGCTTCCACACCATCTGTCGCACAACATTGTTTAACTACCTATTTTTAAAAACACAATTTATACAGAATGTTAGAAAAAAATACTCAATGTAATATGATTAATTCATTAACTATAGTATTATAATGATATTATATTTGTAACGCTAAATGAAATCTTACCTTCAATACAATTTTTTTCATTTCTTCATCGGGAGATTGGAATTCACGTATAAGGATTAACATTACTTCCCTAGTATAGTAATTAGCGTATTCTGCATCCATCAAAGGAATAAGATAACCAATAGCTTTTAAAAACGCTGCTAAACCTTTTCCTCTATGTGTGCGAATGCCTTTCCACAGTGGTTTTAACACAGAATCAAAGCTTTCGATACCATATGGTGTTGCTGCTTCAGCCAGCGCAGCAATGGCTAACGCAGTAATGGTTCGTACCTTTTGTTGCTCATCCACTAAACCTGTAATATTTCATGCCGTGTTTATTTTTCCAAAAAACAAATAAATATAATTAAAATATATGGAAACAGAATAGACAAAATAATATGTTATATGCGTTAACTTTATATTTACCATGCTCTATAATTTCCACCAAGCTCTTCAAATGTGGTAAAATAGCGCAACCCATCAAGATAGCTATTTGTTGTACGATCTTGATACCAGTATGTCGTGCTTGCCAGGACTTCTTGCTGCGACAAACGGCTTTTAAGAATGGCAGAAGCGAAGGAATTCCAAGGGCGGATGCAACAACCGCGAATGCTCTTGCTGTCGTATTGCGCACGTATTCATCGATGTTATCAATATCTGGTCTCATTGTGGAAATCATTGTAGCTAATCCTGCAGCTTTTGCCAAATTAGAAATAATCTCTCTGCCTTCGACACGAGCATAGTAGTCTTCGTCGATCAGCAGAGGCTCGATAACAACTAAAATCTACACAAACAGCAATTTAAATAAAAACAAAGTAAAACAAATACGACGTAAAATAAGAAATAATTGTTAACGCAAAAACAAAAATAATTACCTTATGTACATACGGTCGCACCAAATCGTCCAATTTATATAGAATACGATCAATCACTTTGACCAGTAAATGACGTTCCTGATCCTCAAGGGTAGGTGACATGAGAAGTGGCAGGATTTGATTGAATAACGGTCCAGCGCCGAATTCTCTTGCCTTATCGGTGATTTGTCTCAAAGCAGCTTTACGCATCGGAGGAGTTCCATTTTTTATTTTTAAAAGCAATTTCATGATTTTTCTTTCTTTTTGCTCTTCAGGACTCAACGTTTCCTCATCCACTTCGACAAGCAGTTTATCGAAATATTGAGCATCTTCCGGCTTCATAAATGGCAAATTGCCCTTCGGTTGATTATCCACATATTTAGCGCTCTTATCTTCCGTTTGAATGAAGAAACCCTGAGGTGTACCAGCGATAGGCGTAGGCGTTGCAGTGAGCTTTCTAGCGGGTGTGCGAATAGGTATATATCCTGAAAAAGTACAATTATGCACACATATTTAAATATCAAATATTCAATTTTTCTATTTCTTTCATAAAATAATTTCGATAATTGTTATAAAAATTTGTCTCCAAGATTTTTAGAAATTTTAGAAGCTTCAGCTTTTTACTTCCTTAAAAACAAAAAATTATATTTTCAAAATATTAAATAATACACACAAAAATACTAGAAAAATACAGATTCTATACTCCTTTTACCTGCTGGAGGCTGTAAAATTTTGTATCCAGGAGGAAATAGAGCGTCCAATTCGTCATCAGACAAGGGTCTATTTCGTTCATCTATCTCGCGTTCCCAACGATATGCTTGCAGTTGTTCAGGCGTCATAGACATCAAATGTCCTGGGGTTGGAGTGGCCAAACCCATCGCCTTGGGTCCTGTCGGCGTGACGGCATTTGGAGTCAGTATTGTTGCCTGATGGGGCGTTGCAAGAGGTGTCGCTGGAGTTTGTGGTGTCATTGAGCCTGGCGTTTGATTTGATGGCGTTTCATCCCACCGACTTCGTCTTTTGCTCGCCGAAGGTGTCGGAGTTTCCTGTATCAAGTCCCCAGCAACTCGATCAGTTCTTGGAGTCTCTGCCCAACCACTATTGTGTCCAGGTGTTTCTAAAATAAAATTAATATGTATTTATATTATTTTTGTATTATGCATATATTTATATAATTATGGTACTTAATATATTAATAATTATACAATTAGATGTACTTATATTTTAAATTTCTTGATTACATGAAATTTGTAAAAATTAGCACCGATATTCTCGCAATTATATTTGCAATTATTTTTATAGTTATTTATAGTAAAGTAATATAATTCAATACCTCTTTCAGTTTTTGGAGTTTCATCCCAACGGTTTCTTCGACTTGTAACAGTTTTTTCATGAGAAGGTGTTTCTCTGCCTGGAGTCGCAGCTCCTGGCGTTGCATGTGCTGGTGTAGCATCCCACATTCTTGTACTGATTCCAGGAGTAGCTCCAGGAGTCTCTGCTCCTTTGCCATGGCCAGGAGTTTCGTCCCACCTAATAGCAGCCGGTGTTACCTGCAACAGTTATAAAAAAATGTTTATAACAAAAGAAAATTAAATTTAGATGTCACTTTAGTATTAAAATATTATATTAAATTAAATGAATGTTCGCAAGTGTAATAAAATAGAAGTGAATAAGCATATGGAAAACAAAACCACTAAATGTGATAAAATTTATAAAACACAGTAATTGCGTTCGAGAAGCGTGCTATCGCGTCATTCTATTTTTGTTTGTCTTTCATTTCTAATTAATAACAATAAAGATAAAATGACACAGCCCTAAGAAATAGCACATTCTCTAAACGCAACCAATGTCGATGTTCGTGTTTTCCTAAAGATATTTTAAATTTTAAACAGTAAATTTAAATAAAAGAAATTAAGGCATTGTAAGAATAACATGGCAAACGTACATCCGCATTATCCCAAGAAGTAGGTGTTGCTGAAGCACCAGATAATTTTTTCTGTACTGGAGTATCATCAGTTTGATCCCAACGACCTCTTTTTTTGGGAGCTGGTTTAGGCTCGCCGTTAGCTTTCAAAGTGCCATCCTTTGCTTTTTCTGCTAATCTTTTTCTCAGCTGTATAAAAATGCAAAATATATTAAAATGCTTTTATCATTAAAAATATATTTAATCTTTATATATTTATCTTTCAAATATTTCTTATATTTTTTATGTGTAAAATATATTCAGCAAATTTAATATTAAAATTTAACATACTTCTGTCTCTTCACCTTTGAGCATCTGCTCTCGCATAATTTCAGTATATGTTCTGGAACCAATATCGGGGGTTTTGCCACCTGTAATTAGAAGAAATTAATTATAATTTTTAAATTAACAACTTGAATACACAAAAGATATGCACACACATAATAATTTAATGTTTTTTTTTTTCAGATAATTAATAGTTTTGTTTATTTCATTACTATAGCTAATTTAAAATTCAAGTTATAAAAAATTATAACAACCTTCAGCGAAAGGATCAACACGCTCGGGAGAAATGATCATTCTACGTCTTTTCTGCCTATATTCATCCTCCCTATCAGCTATGGTAGGTCGTCGTCTATCCGCAAACGGATCATAATCCTTCTCTTCTCTATCAACTAAGGTGGGTCGTTTGTCCGCAAACGGATCATAATCCTATAAAAATTACAAAAAAGTCTAAATTAATCTCAAGAGTTTGATCCAACTATATAAATTTTACAAACTATATTTTGTAATATAAACTCTAATTAAAAAAAATAAGAAATGGATAAAAAAATAATATTATTAATAGTGAAATTTATTAATTAAAAATTATGAATATATTTCAAAATACATTATAACGATATACCTCAATTTCATCATTTGTTGCAATTGATGTAACATAACCATCAAATTTATTGTTGCTACTGTCATATATATCCTGATCATAGAAACCAGTTTTTCCCAAAGCAACCTGCTCCTTCTCAGATGCTGCACTCAATAACTCCTTCTTCTTTGATTGTATCTCTCTTATCTGCGCCTCAATGTCTGTAATACAGATTAATGCAAAAACATCATATTAAAATGTAGTAAAATATAATAAGAGTAAAAATATGTAATCATAAGTAAAAATACATAGATTCAAGTAAGATAAAATGACATAAGTAATGTTAATAAAATAAAAAATAAAATAAAACATGTATACAAACAAAAAACACGACATGTGTGCAAATGATCACGATGCAAAGTCGCTTGTTCGATTGATCGTTCGGCAATTTAAACCGCTGATACTTCGTATCTCGAAAACGTCCGACATTCAATCTAAGGTGCAAGGAATGCTCCAAATATCACATTAATTGTAATAATAATAATTCACTAATAGTTATTGTTTATATACTATTAAAAGTACAATCGTCAGTCACACATTGGGCAGAGCAAAACGACCGACACTCTCTGTCACTTTCAGCTGATACTTATTCCACACTAAAGTTTGCGTGAACGTCGTAATTAACGAAGGTCAATAATAAATGAAGAAGGATACCTTTATGCGTTCTCGGAATCGAGTCCATCGCGATGAAGTTTCTAAAAGCGACGGACACGGTGAAATTGGACGAAACGCACCTAGACACGCTGAATTCAGCAATACATCAGATTGCTGTTGATAAGATGATACACTGAATCTACTGACGCGCACGTGCTGCACTCAGTCGGCAGCTAAAGTTATTTAATTAGCAATTGCGCGGTAAAATTACGAATTCGCAATTGTTAAATGTTTTTTTTATATTTCATTAAATATTTAACGGATTATTAAACACTTTTATGTTGACAAATGAATTTAAAGCCAGCAATTAAATCCTATCTATAGATTCAAAATTCTAAAAGCCTTCAGCCGCTTTCTTTACTTTTCCTTTACGCATTTTGATATTACAATTTTTTAATTTTATTACTATTTTATTACTAAATTTTACAATTTTATTACTAAAATGGTATAATATCTATATACATATAATATTTAATGTACAATATTTTATTTAATATATATATAAAATGAATTTCAGTTGACAAGGAAGAGAATTTCTGAAATTATTATACATCAGTTTTATAATTTATTAATTTTATCTAAAATAAAATGATTTTTAATAAAATTTTAATAATTAAAATAGATAAATTAATAGATAATTTATGGATTAATTAATTATTAATTAATCCATAAATTAAATAATTTAATTTTAATAAAATTTTTTAATAGCTGGCGATAGTCATACTGCTGGTATTATGTTGAAGTTGGCAATACATGTACTTGGTGTGTACTGACGCAGCTTTAAAACGCAGTACATGTATAGATCTGTTTGCGTTGCTCACACTTTTTGCACTCGGCAACTTCGCTTTCTCTCTTTTCAAAGCTAAATATATCTATCTCATTTTAAGTGCAAAAATATTTAGGGATTTCATGCAACGCGGACAGGGCCTCTGTCATTAGACCTAAAGGGTAAAGCGGAGAGCACAGACTCTTGCATAATGTATAACACATGAGGTATAAAAAAATGAACCAATCAAAGTCCTTTATTTCCTTCTTTTTCGTAAAATAAAGGATTCTGATTGGTTGATTTTCTTATATTTGCGTTTCTTATATCTGCGTTTTGCAAGTCTGTGCTCCTCGCTTAAGACTATTTCCACACAACTTGTATAGCCATATAAACGTACGCATAAAGAAAATTAGCTAATCGTATTTCTCCTATAAAGACGCACATTAAATGTGATTGGATAATTTTCTTTATGCATACGTTTATGCAACTATGCAAGTTTGTGTGGATTTACCATAAATCTTAGAATATATCCACACAAACTTGCATAACCACATAACGTATGCATAAAGAAAATTATCCAATCACATTTTACGTACGTCTTTATAGGAGAAATGCGATTGGATAATTTTCTTTATGCATACGCTTATGTGGCTATGCAAGTTTGTGTGAATATACCCTTATTAGTGAAGTTGATTAATAGCCAACTTATGACTAACGCTGATTGGCGAACTTAACCGATTACTAAAATTTTCGACTACAAACTCCTTGTAGAATAAGCATTAAAATTGACGACTATTTAGGTTAGGAAATATATCAGCCGCGAAATTTAAAAATACGAAAGTATTATTTCAAAAATATAACTTCACTGCTTTAAATACATAAATTCTTTGCATTAACAGTGAATTTGTGTTTTTGAAACAGTACTTTTGTATTTTTAAAGTACTGATATTTGTGTTTTTGAAGCAGTATTTTTGTGTTTTTAAAGCACTGATCTTTTGTATTTTTGAAGCACGTGACCATAGACCATGAAAATGTGACCGTAGCGCATGCTCGCAGTATTTCGCGGCTAACATATTTTCTAACCTAAATAGTCGTCAACTTTAATGCTTAATATCTCGGTTCGTGGGGTAGAAAGACATTTTTTTCTACCAGATTCCTTCATTTCGTGCAAAAACGCATAGATTGAGTATATTTTTATCAAAATTTGAGGTGAACGGGATCTTCTTAACATTTACCAGAAATCAAAAATTGGTTTGATAACTGGATTGTTTCAAAAGCTTCTACCAGGATGGAATCCGTTTATTATCTGAAAGATGGGTCAAGATTGTGACTTACGATGGAACATACTTTGAATAAAGTAAAAATAATTTTTATGTTTCAAATCAATGCATTTTTTTATCAAAACATCTGTAAAGTCATACTTATACATCTATAATAAATTACATTATTCAATATAAACAACATGTTTTTCTAATATTTTAATATATATATTTCATATAATAAATTAATATTACATGGTAAACGCTAGATGTCGAGTGGTAAAATGCTATTTAATATTTAAAACAGATAAGAATATACAATAGATATGTCTTTCGTATATTCTTATCTACGTTTTAAATATTAAATAACATTTTAGCACTCGACATCCAGCGTTTACTCGTAGCCTATATATAATTTTAATTTTTAAGTATTGACTAATAATTTTTAATATTATTTAATACATAATTTTTTTAAATACATAATATTTATTTAATAAAACTATATTCTTATGGCAGGTTACAGTCGAGTTCATTGTATATATGTGTACAATATCAATCCTCATGTGAACAAATTTGAACGCGCCGCGCGCCGCCATTGCGACTCATCCTTCGCCAGCCAGATGATGCCGTGGTGTCGCGTTCGACGATACGCAGGAAGTTTCCCATCTTGCTCGACAGTTTCGTCATTCGTCAACCCGTTCAATCTTCGCCCGCGTAAGCGCGAGAAATTTCTCGACGACTCACAAAGTGCGCGAAATCGTGTCTATGTCTCATCCGTGCTCGTCGCATACGATAGTATCCGTCCTACCGTCACGCATTTTACCCGATCGGCCTGGTCGATCGCGTTATCGCGCGGAACGCTCATTTTCCCAGCCGCAATTTTCACACGCGACAGCGATGCACTGTGGGCCAGCAATGGTGGGCGCGTGATTTTGAACAATTCGAGCTATCTAAGGAACGCGCAGGTACGTGTGTGCCCAACAATAAGATACGCGCGACATCGAGCCCGTTGCACCGTCCTGGATCCCGTCGCTTGTCTGGAGGATGAGATTCTGAACAACGCACGGTATTCGCAACGTTCTCCAGCGACGAAGTCTCGATTTCGCCGTTTTCGTTCGACCCCGCTCGATCGCCCCCTTTTCCCACCCCCCTCCCGCTGCTGCTGCTATCCACGAAAACTCTGTTTGAGGTTAGGTCCCGCGCCGTACGTCTCGGTTACGCGCCGTCGCGCGCGACGTTCTCCGCGACATCTCGTCCGTCGGCGTGCCACACGACGGGCCCCCGGACCCGTCGTACTTGGCGCGGCACGCCGCTCGTGAGCGAGCTGTCGTGTACGCGCTCGAAAATCTGCCTCGCAAAAATGGCGCGTTCCCCCGAGAAATGGCGCTGATGTTCCACGACGACTTCGCGCTCCGCACTCTCGGTTTAAGTTTATTTTCATTTTTTTCCTTCCTCTCTCCGTCACTCTTTTCACTTCCCTCTTCAGCGTGTTCGAATTCGTGTCCGCGTTCAGCGTGTTCGAATACACGATCGCGTGAAACTTCACTCGGGTGAATGACCGAATCGACGTCCCGCGACTTTTCAAAAGCACGATCACGACGAATTTAAATCGCACCTCCACACTATTTTGAAATTCTTAACTACATTGGCAACGAGCGACGTAATCGAGGTGATTATTAGCGTGTAGCGTATAGATCTTGCGTTCGTATAAAAATCGCGCTTGTGATAGAACAATTAAATAATTGGATTTCTTGTCAGGCGAATGTGTGTAAATTTATGTGATTGCTGTTTAATTACGGCTTGATTAATTATATTTATCTAAATGCTATTCAGCATTCTTCATGTGACAATAGATTGTCTTATTTTGAGGTCAATTTCTTCCTAACAAGTTTCTAAATAATTTGAATATATAAATTTAAAATTTAATATTGAAAGTAACTTTATATATATATTAACTTGTACTTAGTTAATTTAGGAATGATCATGTTTCTAATCTTAATATTGTTTATATATCAATCTAATTATACATTTGTGCTTTCGAAATACTTTACTTTTCAAGAACTTTTTTTACAATCAAGATCATTATAATATCATTGTGAAAAAGAAAGTATTATTTGTCAAAGTAATACTTTATAGCTATGTTTACATGTTATATTGCAATTATATTTAGGCATTCTTGCAACTTACGATTAAGGGGATGCTGAGGTGATAAAATTATACAATCACATAAAAATCTCTGAATTGACTGATCGGAATAAAAAATTCTTTTACAGAATTAAAGTAGACACAAAATTAGGAGATGTACAGTGGACTTTATACTAAAATTGCAAAAAAGTTAAGTAAGTTTTTTACTTTTTTCGATTTTAGTATGAAGTACTGTACCATCTCACAATTTTGCATTTATTTTAATCTTATAAAAGAATTTTTGATTCCGTTCCATCAATTCAGAGATTTTTATACGACTGTAATATCGATAATTTAGTCACTCGAGCATCTCCTTAATTGTTTTGCAAATGGAATTAATGTTATATAAATAAAAACTTATATTTCTTACATTTAATTGTTATTGAACAGCTATTTAACTGTAAACTTCCATTATGATCGGTATTCAGTTGATTATTATATTTGAGACTGTCTCAAGTAGTTTCAAGATGTCATAAATTAGAAGATTGTATAAGCATTTTAAGATTACTTAAGACATTAAGTTATTAAAATAAGAATAGATTATGAATATCTGTTATTCCATGACGCTGATATTTTTATTCAGGTATCATCATCATGTCCACTAATAAGGGACAAAACACAAGGGCTCTAGTAGAACCCTTGACTTTGGATTCGCGCACACTGGGAGACAGCGATCTCAGTACACTGACTTTGTCTCACGGCAACGAACAGTATTCGTCGAACGACTTTGAGGAGTTTGCGAATATTCAAGCAGAACTTGAATGCATAAACTCGGAGGGAGTTATGACAGATGAGCGAATAGTAATCGACGAGAACGTTGAGACTGATACGACAGTACCTGATGTGGAGATGACTGAAATTTCTGAACAAGTGCAAACTGAGCACGTTTACACGATAGCCAATCAAAACAACCAGAATATTGTGTTTCAAACGAAGCCCACTATGCAGAGAGTACCGGTGTCAGCAGTCCAGGTAACGTTTTCAATTGCAATTGAAACCATTGTTTAAACGCCATGCTCTGTTTACAAGAACTTCTTCTTTAGGTAAAACCAAACATCTGTCCAACTACGCAAAGCCAGTCTATTATGATAGTATCACCTGTGGGTGGACAGGGCACCAGCCAAATTTTAAAAATTTCACATCCACCGACAGCTTCAGCTGAACAGTTGCAATCTTTAGCACAGACTCTGATTACCGGAAAATCCGTGGATGGGAGCGTCGTTCAATTAAGGACGCAACCCGCCAAGTCTGTCACGACAACTAGTGCCTCTGGGAACATCACGATCAGTAACATGCAGAATGTTAAGTTTTCGCAGCCAACTGCATTGAAACGGACAACACAAAATGTATCGCAAGGGCGTAACGTAAGATATTATGATCCTCAGAATTCTTCGTAAAATTATATAACACATTTGAAATGCAATTAAAATATGAATTCCCGGATCGGATTATCATTTGTATTATATATTTCTTTACTCAAAAATTTCAATTTTTTTTGTATAAAACCGAAGCATGCTATAAGAATCGAACTTGAAACTCATTGACCATTCTTACATGAAGCTATATACGCTTTATTCTCGTAAAATAATATATCAGATATCAAATTACAATATCTTTTGTAGGTATACACGAAGATGATATTGACAGGAAATCAATCACAATCTGGTACTCAACAAGTTCTCATTACGAGTTCACAAAGCGAAAATCAATCGGCTCAGGGGATTAAATTTCTCAATAATACCTCTTCTAGTTATGTCAGCCCGACGAAAAATATAACATTGGCCCAGATGGGCACCATACTCTCTACCAACAAACAACATATTTTGCCGACATCTTCGCCAAAACAGGTTTGTTTCGAGTTATGTGATTACAGATTACAAGTCATATACATCTTGCGCAACAATAGTTATACATATATTCTTTTATTTTTTGTAGAGTGTGATATTGAACAAGTTGCTACAGTCTTCGACATCTCAGCAATCAAAAGTGACCATAATACCAACAAATACTGTAAAATCACCTACAAAAATCCTTCCTGCGCCAACCCTGAATATTCAGGCCAAGTCCTCAACGACGACGAATCAACAGCCTACATTCATTACATCCAAGTCATCCACGCAGCAAAATCCGCAGAAAGTGATCATTAGACAGGTTGAAAGATTATGAACTATATTCTTTTACATTTTGAAAATTATATTCATCTTTTGATAAATTATACATCATAAAAATTCTTTCTTTAGGGTTCTTTGAAACCTAGCAATGTACTTGGGAGTGGACAACAAGTCATTAGAATACCTGCTAATCAGAACATTGTGACCGGATCAAATCAAGTTCATCAAATTCAGATGTCCGGAAGACAAGTACATCTTATAATTATCTCATAATTTTTAATTGATTAATTATAACTGTGTATATATACAGGATGGTCCATTTAAATTGGCCATCTAAAATATCTTGCTTATTTTTGATGATATAAAAAAATGTTTCAAATGAAAATGGATTGACTTCGAGGGGGACGTATTTTGGTCATGTTGGGATTTTTTTTAGATGGAGGCGCCAAAAAGATATGAAGGTTATCTTCACTTTTTTAAAATGGAATTGTGTTTTTTTTTATACAACATGATTTCTAATTATTCTGCATATAAAAGTATTAGTAATATCCAAAAAACCAATAGTTTACGAGTTATTTAACATTTTATGTTAATATATATGCCGGAATAAAGTATAAAATATCTCGTAAATTATTGGTTTTTTTTATATTACTTTATAATACTTATAACTACCTTAATAATACCCTAATAAATACTTATTAACTTTAATACTTATAATTACCTTAATACTTATATATAAATAATTAGAAAAATTATATTATGTAAAAAAAATCATACAATTCCATTTTAAAAAATTGAAATAACCTTCATATCTTTTTAGCGCCTCCATCTAGAAAAAAAACAACATATAATATATCCCCCTTGAAACCATTTCATTTTCATTTGAAATATTTTTTTATATCATCAAAAATAAGCGAGATATTTCAGATGATCGATTTAAGTGGACCACCCTGTATATATATGTGTATAATATGTATACATATAGATATATATTATATTTTTTATACAATTTCTTTCAGGTGCAATATGTGAGATTAGTTAGTACCCCTTCAACAGGATCTACCAATGTCGTTACCGTGGGCAAAACAAAGGCCAGCGCAACACTTCAGACTGTAGGTATCGGTCAGAAAATAGGAAATCAGCAACAGATTGTAAAGGTATATGAAAATTTAGTTTAACAACAATTTTTTATCAAGAGGAATATAGAGGACAAATTATACATATGTGTTTATTTTTTATTTCAGAAATTCTATTAATATTAAGATAATATTTTACAATATTTTAGGTACTATATATAATATTTAAAATGTATATCATAAGTGATATATATTTCTTTTATATGATTTTTATTCAGGTTGTACCGCTAAATACTGGAAATCAGTCTTTGAGAACTGTTGCACCAAAGGCAACATTGACAACAAGTAGTGGCCAAAAATTACTCATACCTGCGGCGGCTGCTACTACAGCAGCTGTCGGTGGTCAGTCAAAGAATGCGGTGGCAATTCCTGCATCAGCATTAAGCCAATTAGCATCAGGACAGGCAGTCTTGTCAACCAATCCAAATGTTGGGAACATTGTTGTTCTACCTGCTCAATATATTCAACAACAACAGGTTCAATATCCATTTATGTGATCATTCAATTTGTATGCTTTTCTTTCTTGCGCACTAATATTTAATAAATTCAAAAATAAACTTTAAGCCTATGAGAGATTCCAAGAAATTTTTTTATCTTTATAAAGTACCGCAGTTGATTTTCACATAATTTTTCTGAAAATATGTATATCTCAAGTTACAATTTTGTAAAAACTTATATATAAAATATTGCTATTTCTGGGCAGTCAATAGATGAGGTAAAATTAAAGTCTCCAACAACGCCAGGTCTCTTAGGAAGTTCGCAAAGTTCTACAGCGACTTTATGTGTAATTGATGGAAAAAATTCTCAAAGAGGAGTTTACAGCAATGTGGAGCCGAATGGTATCAGGCCAAGAAAACCATGCAACTGCACCAAATCACAGTGTCTTAAGCTGTAAGTATTTTATTTAAAAATTTTATAATTTTATTGAAAAACACTACTGGTAAATCTCCAAATCAGAGGATCCCCCCTCTGACTTTGACGTTGACATATGTTGTCAAGATCATGAGACTGAGTAACCTCCAAGTTTTAGCCGTCACTTGTTATTCGTTAAAAAATTATTAACAATAACAAATAGTTCAAAAATATAACGTTATCTGTAACATTTTTTAATTTATTATTTTTTAACTGAAAATGTATTATTTTTTAATTGAAAAGGACCCGATAGGGGTCGAAACATCTGTACGAATTTAGATTGTTTATAACAATATTGTTACTCACACATTATCCTGTGTGGTTCTTAGTTCTATATTATATTATTTAATTTATTTAAAAATATCACGTCTCGTAACACAACTTCCACACGAAGCAATTCTCACCTCACCTTCCTTCCTTCTTTAGGAGCGCACAACTTCCACGCGAAGCGATTCTCACCCCATCTCCTTCCCCGCCTCTGCTTAAGGGGCGCACAACTTCAACGCAAAGCGATACTTACCTCACCTCTTCCCCTGCTAAATGGATGCACGACTTCCGTAATTGTTGGATTTCGATTTCGTGCAGCAGTACAATTGTGGAATTCGTGTATCCCTAAAGCAATGGGGAAAAGTGAGAGTCGCTTTGCGTGGAAGGTGTGTGCTCCTAAAGCAGGAGGGAGATGGAGTGAGAGTTGCTTTGCGTGAAAAGTCGAACATTTCTAAGTAAGGGAAGGAATACAAAATAGTACTTATTAAATATTGTATATGTATAGCGGAAATAATACATAATTTTTGAAACTTTTGTTAATAACTTTTTAACGGACGATGGCTAAAACTTGTTGGAGGTTACTCAGAGTGACCTTGACAACAATGTCAAGATTAAGGTCATTGGGGAGGGGGGGGGGGGGATCCCCTGGGATCTGGAGATTTACCAAACTATTTAATAAAATTTTCTTGATTATTAATTTATAAATATATATCTTTTATATAAGGTCTCGAAATTTTTTACCAAGCGCTCTTGTGTAGATAGAGCGGACTAAACTGAGTCTAAAAGTCCTGTACCATTTTGCAATTTTCGCAATAGTTAACAAGATATTAATTGCTAAAAATGGCCAAATATTGGTCTTCAATAATTTTTTTCTCACAGAATTTTAAGAATTTTTTCAGAATTTTTTAGTACTGCATTTTCTTAATGGTAATTATTTTTACCAACATGAGAAAATGCGGTATTAAAAAATTCTGAAAAAAATTCTCAGAACTTTATGAGAAAAAAATAAACAATTTTTATCTCTTGCTGTTTTTCTATAAAGTTGTAATATTTGAGTAAAAAATTAATGGAAACTAATATTCAGCGATTTTTAATAATTAATATATTAATAATTAATTTTAATAATTAATAATATATCTAATAATTAATATGTAAACTATTGCGAAAATTGCAAAATGGTACAGGACAATGGTACAGGAAATGGTAGAGAACTTTTCGACTCAATTTAGTCCGCCCCCTATCTGTACAAGAGCGCTTGGCAAGCAATTTCGGGACACTCTGTAGGCTTGGGATTTTTACTTTCATTTGTTATTTTCATATCTAACAGTGTGACAGTTAAAAGCATTTTTTTAAAAGTATTCATTAAGATGTATGTAATATTCCATACTAAAAAAATTGTTGAAATTTGAGCAAGTGTAATTGAAGTAAATATTATTTTAGAATTATTAAGAATTATTAGAAATTATTAAAAGTTGAAACTTTTTTTAAAGCAGAATCAATCTGCTTGTAATCTGCTTATGTTTTAATTTAAGTAGTGTTCATATTATTTGAATAAAATCTAAATAGAAATCTTTCACAGTTATTGCGATTGCTTTGCAAACGGTGAATTCTGTCACATGTGCAATTGCAATAATTGCTCAAACAATCTTGGTAACGAAGAAGAACGGCAGCGTGCAATTAAATCCTGCTTGGAACGCAACCCTAACGCCTTCCGGCCTAAAATTGGAAAAGGTCGTGAGACTGGCGAAGATATAAGGAGACATAACAAAGGCTGCAATTGCAAACGTAGTGGTTGCCTCAAAAATTATTGTGAATGTTACGAGGTATTTTGAACTACATAGATATTGTTTAACAAACACTTAAGCTTGTAGTTATACTTTTTCTTGATTTGCAAAAATGCAACAAAACATTTAATTTTAATTTAATTTTCTATCCTTTTATTACACTATATATTTCTTCCTGACAATATGTAACTAACGTATTTAGTAGGGATGCACCGGATATCCGGAAAGTATCCGATATCTGATATTATCCGACACTTTTACTATCCAACCGGATATCGTTAGGACATAAAAATTATGCGTTTTACGGATTTAACCCGCAAAACGTATAATTTTTATATAGAAAGCATCAGTGAAAGCCTCAAAAAATTTAAATATAATTTAAATATAATTTAAATATTTGCCTTTCAGGCAAAAATTCCATGTTCTGGAAATTGTAAGTGTATAGGCTGTCGCAATATTGTCGATCCAATTTTACAGAAGAAATCTTTAAAAGATCTGGCGGAAACAGCTGAAGTCAAAACAACTAAGCTTAGTTTAAATAAGACGCAGTTACAACTATCCGAAATGGCATTTAGGCCACCTGCAACATCTAATACTGGTACAAGGTATGACAAGATATTCTTTATAAATATTACAATTTTTAAAAACTCTGGAAGTAAAGTAGATGTAATATGATAGTAGATATGTACAATGAGGAGCAACAATGAGCTTGTACTTCGGTGTAATATACCTGTGTAGTATACATACATATGCGCCGCTCATCACACCAATGTATGTATGTATTACACCGAAGTACAAGTTCATTTTTATTCCTCCATTGTACGTTTCATAATTTCATATATTTTTATTATATATTTTAAGCTATGTTTATTTTTTATTTATTATAGACAGCCATTCAATTTTCTAACGGAGAAAGTAGTAGAGATAACATGTCAATGTTTAATGGCGCAAGCAGAAGAAGCGGAACGTAATATGCTTGATGACGAGACGTCCCAGCGTCTCATTATTGAGGAATTTGGTCGATGCTTAAAGGAGATCATTGAGTCAGCGCACAAAGCTGAAGCTACTTAGCAGGTGCACGTGCGATATTTGCATTGTAATTTTCATCTATCACTATTGATTATGAGAATTGGATATAAATAAAGATAGTATATATGTGTGTTGGTACCAAAGACATTATATTACACGAGATAAAACACGAGAAGTTTTGGGGAACTTTTTAAACTCATTAAATTATTCTTTAAATGCTTTTCAAAGCGAGTCTATGACGAATAATTCCGCACGTGAATTGCTTCCCAATAATAGCATATGGAAATGATACATAGAACTATAAATGAGAGCAAATTACTTCATTCAGTTTTTGACTAAACGAAAAATGTTCTATAATGTATACATCAATGTAAGATAATGAATATTTTTGTTTTTAAAAATAAATCATGTTTAACTTTTTAGTTTTGAATAAGGCAAAAGAAATGGCGTCATTTTGATGATAAATGAAAATTTTGTATTTGGTACATATTTTTTCAGGATATAGTAAATGACATGTTGATAAACAAGAAGCGATAGCTACTCACCTTGCAGTTGAATTGCTTGACCATCATTACCACAACAAATATACACAGTGTTCAAAGAAGATGATAAAATATTTCGTGACTTTATCTCGTCAGTCTATCAGTTGCATTTCATATATTTTTAGAAATAAGTCGTTATATTTGCGAAATAATATATATTAGATGCTAAAATTAAAATAATTATAAAAATTTCATTGACTTGCGCCTTTCTTTACAAGTTTATTTAATCATAGAAAAGTGCCTATAATGGTTTAAATCACAGTTGCTACGGCTTGTATTTTAACTAATAATAGTACAAATATATAAAAACTTCATTTGTATATTTCAAAATATACTAATGAAACAATATTAGTAATGTTAATGTTAGTAATATTTATATAGATATATATATTACAATATATATTACATTAACATTTTTAATATATGATGTATGACAACTGCGACTTTAGCTTTTATAGGATTTTCCTCCTGTAATTGCATATTAAAGAGTTCTATGTTATATTTACACTATATATCTTATTTAACTGAATATTAGGTGTTTTATACAATAGCACTATAAATATCAAATAAAGCTCTACTTTCAGTAAAAGGTATAATACTTCATATGAAGAATTCTGTTATCCGTTAATACTCTTAAATCTTAATTCATCCCTAGTTTTTAATGGCTTGTAACTTAGGTTATCGATGTTAAGTGAAGTAAACAATGTCGTTCTTTTAGACTACAAGAGAAAATATGCGATGTTTAAAGCATTTTGTATTATACATATATGTATATATATATATATATATAATTAAATACCTGTATTATATATGTGTGTATATATATATATATATATATATATATATATATAAAATACAGGTTGCTTGATTTGAGAAATACATACAACAAAAACTTATGTGTATATATATTTTTCAAATTAAAATTCTAAATGAAGTGCAGCTACAATTTGTATAGAGATATTTATATGCATTCACATTATTATATGCATTGCGATTAAAATGTACATACATCAAAATAGCCTCCCTTATTTTTTGCCTGCGTCTACAATGAATAATTCTGTTTAAATTGTTCAATTTGAGAAAACGATTCATTTATTATTCTCTTTAGTTATCTCTTTTCCCTCCTCCCCCCCCCCTCTCTCCTCTCTCAGTGCATCTTTTTTTCTTTCTCATATTTCTTTTAATATTCAATATTTATATACAGGATACTTTAACATTATTGCGCCTAAAATTTAATTATCTTATTTTTTGATTTATTACTCTCACATTTCCCTTTTGTATCTTCCTGTAAAGATTCTATGGCAGAATTATCCATTTTTTCCACTGTAACGATGTTATCTTCCTTGGCATTCACTAAATCAGGACAATCCTTCTTTAAGTGTTCCACAGCTCCGCAAATTTTGCAACAACCACCATGAGGATAAACTCCTTTGGGATTATCAGGGCATTGCATAGCAATATGACCTTGCTCGCGGCAAATGAAGCACTTTGCGTATCTATAGGTGGAATCCTTGTTAACTTTGCATTCAAAGTGAGTGTGTTCTGTTGAACCACATTTGAAACAGATGCCTGTGCAGGCCTCACTGCGATCAAGCTCAGGACAATCAGATAGATTATGTCCAGATTTGCGACAATTGAAGCAGACGAATTTCCTGATTCGTGCCAAAGCTTTCTCAGCCTTACGCCTTTCCAGCTTCATCGCTAAATCCACTTCAGATTTTGGTATACCTAAATAAGATAAGATGCAATACAAATGTTATATTTTGGAATGGAAGTTTTTAATATTTTATTATTATCGGTGCAAAATATTTTAATTAAATCTAAGGACTCTGAAATTTAGATTCTTAAGTAAAATTTCTCAATTTCTATATTTAAAAAATTTGAAAAAATATATAAAGAAAAATCAAAGTTATTTTTTTATTCTCTCTTTTTTTTATTAATGGACTCTCAACATTTTTACCGATATTGACAAGGTACACGATTATATTATATATATATTATTAATTCGCTTGTATCAAGTATTAATGTTTTGTTCACGGTCACGTTTCTAGAATATTTTTTTGACTACTTTGAATTCTGTATAACTGACTCGCAAGACACTACGCGATATGAAGAATGTAATACCATAGATATTTTTATAGCGATGTTTTAATATTATCGCAACATTGAAAATGACTTGAGCGGAGTCGAAACGTTTGTTTTTTTGTTTTATAATTTATGATTGAATTTTAATTAAAGTTTATTACTACATTACTGACTCTTTGCCCTTCTTTTGTATATATTGTTTTATACTTACAAAGCCTTATTATTATTTATTAATTTTAAATTTTTTTATAAATTCTTATAGAATTTAAAATTAGAACTGTACTATCGTATATTAATATGATTGTGTACTTACCCTTCATTATCATCTTCTGTTTAAGTTCTGCCAATCTTTCTGCATCTTCTTTTTTAACAGGAAATCTATCATACATGACAATTTCAGTTTCTACACCATTGATTATTATTTTGGTGACACCAGCATCTGGCTTTCTTCTTTTATATTCTCCCTTTTTCTTAATTTTTTCCTCTCTTGTGTGTATATTACTATTTTTGCCAGAGACATCCTTCTTAAACCTTTTAGACCCATCGTTAGACATTTCTAATTTTCTTTTCTGATTCCGTTTCTGTCGTTTGCTCAACACAACATAATTGAAATGTGTATCTTGTGGAGTATTCAATTCTTGTGCAGAATTTTTTTCACTAGATACCGAAATTATATTATTAATGTCTTGCTTCTTTTTCTTTTTGTTAGAAAATTTAGTTGTCTTCCTATCTGTTTCAATTTTTTCTTCTGTTTTTTGTGATTCTTTCACATTACTTTCAGATGTTACGTTATTTTCAGAATTTTTCACGAAATTTCTTTTTGAATTTGAATTTGAATTCTTATGTTTTTTTTTGTCAAACTTGGATCTATTATCTTCAAATTCTGCCCATTCCTGAGTATTTTCATTAGTGCTATCATTAAAGAAGTCTTCATGTTCTTTTAATAATTCCTTTGCTGACTTTTTCTTCTCTAAAGGTTTATTTTTGTTCTCTTCTATTTGCTGTTTCATTACATTCCATGGTGTAGCCTCATTTGGTAATCTCTCGTTTGAAGCTTTGGATCCTTTTGCTCTTGCAAATCTGGTCATTTTTTCTTGCACTGGCAAAAAAGCATAATTATTTAAGGTTATTTGTTTGAATTTATTAAAAAGCGTTTGAATTTCTGTATGAGTTTTAAAATTTTATATATTTATTACGTATATTTAATTCTTAACAATTCTTACCTTATGAATTTTTTGGTCTAATTCTTGACTCGATTAATCAAAATATATACTTTGATATTCAAAACCTTGCATTATCAAATTCTAATGTTCTAAACTTTTAAATTCTTTTAAATTTATAAAAGTTTTCCTTTTTTAATGAACTTATACAATGCAACACCGCTTTTATTTCAAAGTAATTATATGTTACCCTTAAATATTGTATGAATTCATAAATACTTGTATTGAATTGACGAATTTGTGCATTGTTAAATTTTGCAATGCAGATATTTATAAATTTTACTAATTATTCAATTGAGCTATCTGGCTTCCAATTTTAATAAAATTATTTAATAAAATTGATTGATTTTTGAGATGTTCAGGGTTAAACGGTATAATTATCAAAATTATTTCATTAAATTATCAAATTTTAATTCAGCTATGTACAAAATTAAGTATCGTGCATTTTGTAAAAATAAATTCCTCCTCGCAATAGGTTAATAATTTAAAAACGTAAACATTAGTTCGCATTAAAAAATTCAAATTTATTTTCAGAATACATAAATGTTTCTTACCAATTCTTTTATCGGAGTATTCGTAATGTATTATATGTTTATATCTTCACGTGGAAAACTCAAATTAGAGGTTAGGAAACCAGGATTTCTTTCGTGTGTTCCGAAACTGCATCATTTATTTATTCATGTTCGGAAAGCGCATGATCAAGTCATCGACTTTTCGAGAATCGAGAGAGATGCACCAATCGAACGTTGCAAGGCTCCAATTTCGCTCGAGAGCTAAGTTTACGTTTCTGACGTTTCTGAACGCATTGTCGTTTATTTTCGCCCCATTTCGCCAACCACCGGTGCCCATCGATATAACGGCAACGAAACGAAACTTGTACGGACTTGTGCTCGCGTTCACTTGCAGATGTTTTCTGTGTGTAATTTTTCGTTGGATTATTCTAAGTGTTTTCTAATATTCTCAAGAAATGGCGGAGTTCGTGGAGAAACGATGTCAGGACATGATCCCGGAGCTGGAGAAAATGGAGAAGTTCAAGCTCTTTGATAAAAAAGAGATTCGGTAAATGAACATAAATTTAGGTTATGTGCATGCCTTTGAGAATTGGATGATCTTCAAATGTTGATGTTTATTATATTTTCAGGAGCATTGCCAAGAAACTCAAAGAATATGAGTATAAAATTCAACGACATACAAAAACTAAGGAAGACTACCTTCGATACATACAGTATGAAATGGATCTTCTAAAATTGATCAAGCAACGAAGGGATGTGAGTACTATATCCAAACTCTGTCATATAAAGAGTTGATATATTTTAAGCGATTTGGGGAGCGCGCAGGGATTGTTATTTTTTTGTGTTCACAATTTTACTTGCTGAATTCGAAAATTGTAGTTAACCCTCATCATGTATGTTTTTTAGTACTCGCTAAGTATATATAGGAGTCATTATCTGGCATATTTGTTTTAATGGATTAAGTGGTTTAAAAAATATTTAAAAATTCATGTAGCTTTCTTGACTGTTCTAAATTAAAGATTTATATATAATTTAACAAATCTATTGTTTAAATTTTTTATTTTTGCAAAAATGTAAACAAATGTGAATATGATAGTGGTACATTCAGAAATTTATAACTTGATCAATTCATTGAAATCTAATAATTAAAAAAGGAAAATAAAGTTTGAAGTTGATATTTTCATAAAAAAAAATATATGCCAACAAATTTTTTTAATTTAAATACTTAAGTTTGAGACATAAAATCTTACAATTTTAAAACTTATAAAAATAAGCATTCTTTATTTTGAAAAATTGACATTTAACTTTGAAAAATTAATTTTTATTCAAAATCTGTAATATTATACACTTTCGTAAATAAAAAAAAAAATAGGGGATGACATTGTAAGAAAATGTAATATCTTTTCTGCAGAGCAATTTGCTATTTTTATTCTAAGATAAGACTGAATAAAAATTTTCTATTGCAAAAATTATAAAATGATAAAGGACTTTTTGACTTAGTTTAGTCTGCTCTACCTGCTCATAAAATATTTGGCGATTATTTTAGGACACCCTATATAATAATAACAACGACAAAGATAATAATAAAAATAATGGTAGAAAAAAATTCATGAACCAAGAATATTATATTATTTAAAACATCTAACTTTCGATTCTAGGCGCTCTCTACTATTTATAATGATATTATTTTTATAACATAAATAGTAGAAATAAATAGAGAGAGAGAGAGAGAGAGAGAGAAAAAGAGAGAGAGATTTCAAAATAAATAGAGAAATTACAAGATAAATAGAGAGATTTCAAAGAGAAAATAATGAAGGAAATTATGATGTCTTTTTAATAAGTATAATATTTGTCTTACCATGGTACTTATCTTTATATACTTTTCTGTTTTTTTCTACGTAGGATGTAAATATTTATTTATCGATCAATTTCTATTAATTTATTGCGTTAACGATCTCTGCGTGCTCCTCAAATCGCCTAAAATGTATACTAACTCCTTTATAAATATTATATATAGATATAAGTAATTATACGCACTCTAAAATATTTTTTTTTAGAAATATGATATCACTCTAAAGAGGTCGGTCATCGACTTTGGTGTAACTAATAAAATAAATAACTTGTATAAAGAGGCGATATCTAAATTTCAAGATGATATTCGATTTTGGGTTGCTTATATGAAGTTTTGTAAGCATGTGGTAGGTAGCGAAGTAAGTAGAGTGTCATCTCATTGTACTTGTATGACTTAATGCATTATTTATTTCCATAGCACTTCCATAGCAATATCAATCATATGTTAGGCAGAATGCTGCAAGTACATAGAGATAAGCCAAAATGCTGGCACATAGCAGCGTATTGGGAATTGGAGGAGAATAAGAATAAGCATAGCGCACGGCAGTATCTCCTTAGAGGTTTACAGATTCATCCTAATTCTCAATTGTTATATACTGATGCTTTCAAGTAAGTACAAAGTGTATTTCTCAATAATCTTTTGCAATCACTTAGTTAAAATGCATTTCTTTTTATAGACTCGAATTGGATAATCGCTTTGCGACAACTTCTGTTAATGCTGAAAACTCTGAAAACCAGGAAGGCCACATTGATCCAGTACCGACAACAAATGATAGCGAAATTCCAGTTCCATTGAAAACGGCATTCTTTATTTATCAACAGGCTTTTGATCGTATTAAGGATATTAAATTTATAATAGCGTTGCTTAATATCACAAATGAACACGATAACACCAAGCCATTGCAGCTAAAAATCATTTGGTATATATATATATATATTCATATGTGTCACTATATATATAGTAAACTTGTTAAACGTGATTATTCACGATAATTAAAAATTGAAGATATAATTTAATTATAGCGATATGATTCGAGAGTATGCTCATGAGCCTTTAATGTGGGATACCTTGGCGCGTCGTGAATTGCAAGGCTTAGCGCAACCAGTCATCAGTGACACGGCGACGGAATCGGAGAATGCTGACCAAAAATCTCTGAGGGCTCGCATCACATCGTGCAACGAAGTATACCAGACTGCTATAAAGAAATTCAAAACTGCAGAAATCTGGTCGTTGTACATAGAATGCTTACTGGAAATTAATCGCGATCTACGATTATTACCAAATTTGAAAAGAAAACTCTTGAAAACCGCCTTGATGCAGGCTCATCGGGTGAAAAAACTAAAAGAGGAACATTATCTACGCTGGGTTTGTATCAACATTTCCGTAATATTTATAGTATATACAATTTAGTAATTATAAATAATACTTGCTTAAACTTGATTATAATTCATATATCTAAATTTTTTTTCAAATAGTTCCTATATATTTATTTTGAGAATGTTTACTTGAATTTTTTAATAACCGTTAAAAAATCTGCTGAGAGCCGATGCTAGTTGTAGTTGCGAATTATAATTTTACTATCTGATGCACAAATATAATAAACGTTTCGATCCGAGTTTTGAGTTCTCCTCAGTATTAATACTTTAAATAATAAATAAATTATTGTATTATATAAAGACGTTGTTCTGTTCAATCGCTTGAAATGCGTTTTTGTTGTCAGCGTATCGCTAACATCGTGATTGTAATTCGTAACTGCAATTAGTGTCGGTTCTCGGCAGATTTGTTGATTATTATTATTAGAACCTATACTTTTTTGATGTTGAATTTTTTACAATTAAAATACCTATCAGATTGAAATCTTTTTAATTCAAAGGATATTTAGAAATAATGAGTAACATTTTTGTTTCTCTCTTTCGTAAAATATATAAAAATGATTATTGCATTCAGATTGATATATTGAACGCCGACAAGGAGTCGAACAAAGACGATGAAGGCATGCGAAAAAAACTGGACGAAGTAATACAAGGAGCGACTGAAGTTCTACCTAATAGCGTCGGTATTTGGCACGCGCGGCTTAATCATTTGTTGCAATGTGATTTGGAGAAGGAAGCGTATGCTATATTTCCAGAGGTAAAAAATTTTGCAACTGTCAATATTTGAACTTGCCGATATTGAGAATTTTATCAATTAGGTGACGGACAAATTTGGCGAGAAAGCGTTACCCTTATGGAAACTACGATTCTTGCATGCTCAGCTAAAAAGTTGGGATGAGGTCGAAGAGAGCTATCAAGCGGCTCTAAAGTATCCGTTAATCGCTAAAGATGTTAAGGTTTCATGGCTTGAATGGCTTGTTTTAACGAAAGGTAATTATATTAATTACACATTTTTTTTACTTCGCCCTCTTATTATCAAAATTTAAGTATTATATATTAATATGAGAAATGATTTTTCTACGATATCTGTATCTATTTTTGCTTTTTCTCAGGCATTCGTGCAGCTCGCAAGGCGTATGACGATCTTTACCTTCAACCTCTTACTTCGTTGGAATTCCACAAGAAGATGATCTCGCTGGAGCTCATACAGCCGGAGATCGTGCTGAAGTACGTGCGGCGACCTTATGAAATGGCATTAATGCACTTCGGGACTCACGATACGTCCATCTGGTTAGATTACATCAAATATGAGATGCAGTACGGAGAACCAAAGAAAGCCAGCGATATCTATGAGCGAGCAGTCAAAACGTTAGATTCTAGCTTAACATATTCCTTTATTCGAGATTACGGCCTGATCATAGCGAAACCTGATTCCATAAAATGATGCCGATCGTGAGCATTATGTACATATATCAATCAAGCGCGATATGTATGCATTGCGTGCTCGTATTGTATACATAAAATTACTGCCCCAACTTGCGTTATTTGTAATTAATAGAGTAATATTGAGTTTCGGTAAATGTTTAAGATATACATCTGAGATCTTCCACGAAAAGTTACTTTTGAAGGAGACAATTTTTTTATGTGTACAGATGTTATTTTTTATGTATAAATTCTAATTGCATTTAAGCAAGTTTTATCTACAAGAAGTCAAGTTAATTATCAAACAGTATACAGGGTGGGTGAGTCAGGTATTTGAGGACATATTGACTTTAAAACTAAACTTTAAAATTTGTATATTTCTTAGAAAACTTATTATATTTTAATGAAATTTTTACAGCAAACTAAGTGACTTGTAGGCTATACAGTTAAATTTATAATTATATCGATAAAATTATCTTCAGCGATAATAACAGCTTCAATTCTGTGCCGGAAACGTTTGCATGCCCGAATCAAATAATCCTTGTCCATATGCGTCATTACTCTGGTAATAGCTGCTCTTAGGGAATCAAGCGTATTATGGGGATGTTTATTGGTCTCCTGTTCAACAACGCCCCATACGTAGTAATCCAAAGGATTAAGATCTGGGGAGCTAGGTGGCCATATGTTTGGGGTGATGTGATTATGCAGATTCTCGGACATCTAATCTTGCATCGTCATAGCTTTATGTGAAGAAGCAGAGTCCTGGAATACGTATAGCCTCTCACCATGCATGCTATCTATCCAGGGTTTCACAACAGCTTCCAAAACTTCAATGTAGGCAGCAGCATTCATCCGAAGTCCTTGAGGAAAGAAGTGGGATGGCATGACGTGTCCTTCATTGCTCACCACTCCCAAAACCATAACAGTTGCCGGAAACTTTGGGTACATAACATGAGGAACATCTGAAGAATCCGCACACAGCCACCTATCATTTTGTCGGTTTATTTTTTGATCCTGGTCAACATTTTTTTCGTCAGAATAAAACCAGAACATATCCAGGATTTCAGGATGTTTTAACTTGTTTAAAAGTCGTTGTGCCCGGATGAATCGCTGTTCTCGAGTTTGTGCCGACATAAACTGACCTTTGCGCATCACGTAGGACTTGTACCGGTTATCTTCGTGGACACAATGCGACGGATTGTGCATTCAGAAACTTGAAGGTCTCTCGATATGGCCCTTATGGACTTTGAAGGGTCTTCATCAGTAATGCCCTGGATTTGCTGCACAAAGTGTGATGTTCTAACTCTGAATGTGCCTTATGTTTTTGCGCTTGGCAACACTTTCTACATTGCCATCAGATGCTTCTAACTCTCAACGAACTTTGTGAACAAACGATCGGGCGAATTTCAAAAATTGGGAGATTTCAAGATCGTTGTGATTCGCGTGTATAGCGACAATAACAGCGTATCTTTTCATTTTATGAGTCAACTTATTGTCCTCCATTTATGATCTGAAAATAAAAAAAAATAAAAAAACTTGCTGCGAAAACTTGACAGGCACATATGTGAGTGTCCTCAAATACCTGATGCACCCTATGGAAGTTATAATGATATGTTGAACCCAGTATAGATGTTTCTCTTAGCATTTTTGCTCAAGTTTGTATCAAAATGATCTTTAGGAGTTACTTCTTCAGTTAGTATTGTAAATAAATCATTGTTGGTCAAACCAAGCGTATACTTTTGTAACTGTTTCGAGGTAACAAATTATCTAACATTAGAAATGTTACTTTTAATTGTTTTTTTCTAGTATATCAAATTATGAATTCGACTTTTTATATGATGTTTTATATGTTAAAAAGAATTAAACGAGCGTATTTTTTCAATATTTAAAATTAAATACATATTTTAAAAATTTACATGAATTTACACAATAACGTAACGCAACGAATGATTGCAGAAATATATAGTGAAGATATATAGTAAAGTGAGATTATTATTGTAATTATCCTCTCATTTTGAATCAGTCTCATAACATTTTCCTGAATTGATTGAAAGAGTGACTTTAATCAAATTTAGACTTGATTTGATCAGCTATTATCATGTTCTTATTTGTATTATTTTATTGACTTTGATAGAACTTTTTGTTGCTTAACATATATATATATACAAAAATTTATATTATAGGAAAAATATGAATTATACAGTTAAAAATTTTGTATTAAGTATCTCTGCCGATTGATATAATTGATATAATTTGTACATATACTATTTTGTTAAGATATTTTTAGAATTGAATTATTAATTTTTTGTTTACATATCGAAAAAAAAATTATATTAGGAATAATGATAATTATACATTAAGAAATTTTACTCTAAGCAATTTTACCGCTTGAATTGATCGCTAATCAAGTTATCTATTATTCTATTATTAAATTATCATATAAATATTATTTTGTTAAGAAAGTATTATATTTTATTTTGTGTGTGTGTGTTATTTGCAATATGTGAAAAAATTAAAGTAGAAATAATAATATAGTTATAATTATATAGTATAAAATATATATAGTTTGAAATGTTCTAAACTCTACCAATAATTAGATTAACCGCATGTTAAGTTAATCGGAATCTAGTCCTAATTTTTAATTTTCATATAAACTTTCAATTACTATTTTCCGATATCCAATGGGAAAACGTATCTTTTAGGAATTTCAGCTAATGACAAACCTTGTCCCCAGAAGAAAAATTTTTCTATTGGGTTATCGAATGCCATGGCGAACCTTATTACATTTGACTTTACTTAATGAAAAAAAAAGAATTCCGAAAATTATATAAATCGTTAAATTTTGTAATTCGAATTATCGATCGGATAAAAAAATTTGTGAGATAAATATGACAATTCGATATGCGACGACAGAGATTCTCTTATCTAGACATGCGAAAGTTTATGCTAGACGACGTGCAGCGGTGAGATGGCAGCACCAAGGAGACCCTGAAGAAGATATATGGAGGTTTTCCCACCAGTCCCACCACCCGAGCTCGCCAGTCGCCATAGAACTCCAGGAATTTGCCTGTGGAGGTGCTCGATGAGATTCGGGTGAGTTGCTTTGGTTGATTTTCTCCAATAGGCGCGAGTCTTGTCGCCAGGATTTGTCCGATGTCGTGGATGCACGCATGCCACAGAGTTTATCACGCGACCGGTCGTCGAGGCGACTGACAGTTTTGCGGTTACGCGGAACAGGACCGACAAGCTTTCCCGTCGAGTGTCGTGCAGTGGGTAAAAGATGTATGCGTGCTGACAGTTCGCCCAGATGATCGTACGACCTTGTCGCGACATGTGGTCCTCGCATGGAGTAGTCAAACCGACGTGTCGTTCGACTCGACTCCCGCGATCAGCGATTTGCGGACACTAATCGCTGGTAGCCGCGACTGCTGACACAATGAGATCTCAGGATTGTCCTGCGATCCTCTGCTTCTCACATGGTATATTTTCTTTCCCGTAGGCACCTTGGCATCCCCATCGCTGCAGACAATGCCTGTCTTGCGTGACAGACGACTGATGGCTCAGAGCGTTGTTGCCGAACCGATTTTTGCTTCCACCGCCTGATCGAAGGACCATGAGAGAGTAGGAATCTTTTGAGTCAAGCCGCAAGTCAAAATGAGTGTCGGTCCTGCAGGCGTCGCCGATCTGTTTTACTTACTGGAATCGAATAAACTTGGGGAGGTCGAAGAGACCAAAAAAGTATTCCATGATCATTTCTTATGCAGTGAGTAATACACATGCGTTTTTGTAGTGTTAGTGATATAATATGATTGTTTTTAATCTACATTGGATCATTTACAGCAAAAGACAATTGGCTGGTAAATGGATTGTTGGATTATTATCTTTCTACAAATTCTTCGAGGACAGCAGAAGTATTAGCAGGTGTACGAGATCCGCATGATAAACATCTGTTAGATCGTTTGTCAGACATTCTTTCAAAACCTGGCAATAGTGGGCAGAGATTACATGCACTCACGCTGCTTGGGCATATAGCCAGACGTCAGCCTACTTGGTTATACAAGCTAGCCAGTCATGCTTTATTCAGGGATCTACTAAAATTACTTAAGGTAATATATTTCTTTATTATTTCTCTTTTTTATGTACACACATATATTTATTGATGTAGATACGCATGAAACTTATAAAATTAATTTGTCAACTCTCTGCATTTTTGTTTTAACATAAGTGTGAATTCACTTAAGATGCATATAATTTATATACTGTATATATATATATAATTTTTATATGTCGATGATTAATGTGAGTTAATTAAAAATTTTACATTTAGAATATATATATATGTATATTTGATTTAAAAATAACGCTTTAAGTATTGGAAGAAATTAAGTGCATACATACTATTTTACAAGATTGTATTTTTTAAGGTGGAGACAGATATATTACCACTTATGAGTGCCCTTCTTCTGTTAGTAATGTTGTTACCAATGTTACCAGCTGCTCTAGGGCCATATCTACCAGAAATATTTGAGGTATTCGGCCGCTTGGCCTCTTATTATCATCATCATCAATCCTTACTTTCTCCTTCTACCCCCTTTACTTCAACCACAGTACCAAATGTCATCGACAAGGACCATTTGTACCTCATACATTTGCAGGTGAATATTTGCGATCACTTTTACAAGTGTCATGACGTTAACGTAAACTATTTACCTTACCATTGGTTATAGGTAGGATTATACAGCTTATTTCATAGACTGTACGCGATGTATCCTTGCAATTTTATATCATACCTGAAGCAACAATATGTTCAACGTGATCAATTGGCTACATTTACTCATACTATTAGACCAATGTTGGATTCTGTGCGTATGCATCCTTCTCTTGTTACAGCATCTAAGGATGCAGAAATTTCAGCCACTAGGTATACATATATACTAAATATATTTTGTGTCATACAGTGTTGTCTAAATCATTGTTGCTTCTTTTTTGTTGCGTCGCAGGTGGAAAAAAATGGAACATCACGATATTGTGATAGAATGTGGTCGTTTTACATTAGACAAATGTCGGGAGGAAATTTTAGCAGTAGTTAACTCTCGGTGCACTCCACCTCTTGGTCAGCATTCTTAATTATCATCTTCATACCTATGTTTTTCTTTTCTGAAGAATGATAAAAAATGATGACTTTGTTTATGCATCTACAGATCAATCTTCCATCACTTGCGCACCGATAAACATTTGTGGCGGAGTAACGACCGTAGAGACTAGTAATGGGGAAGATGATGCGTTTTGGTCACCGAGCATGACAGTGCCACCGCATAGCCCGGCACAAAACGCATCTCATGAGCCACGCTCTGCTCCGCCGACGCCTAATAACAATAGAAGTGGCACTTCCCCGCCCGAGGCTGCTATAGAAGCTACCCCCGAAACAACTCCTGTTAAGGTATACAAAAAGTTATTAACATATTGCCTTCTTTTACGTTCGAAAGTGTACACTATACTTTATACAGGATTTACGAAAAATATCAACGAGACAAACGCCTCTGGGATCCAGCGCAGTGCGTGCTCTAAATGCGTTGGGCAATGGCACATCTTCTCGGCCATCAACGCCGACCTCTGTAAATTCCGGAATAAAAAGTGCAGACATTGCAGTAAATACACATGGATTTCTTTCGAATAGACTAAATAAGATTATGGTAGACAGACAAAATGTTTTTCAGTCGCAAAAATCATTGAGTAATAGCGAAGAAAATGGAAGGCTCTTAGAAATGGCTATAAGTCAAAACGGGAAGAATGATTCTTGGCAAGAAGATCAAGAGGTTTGAGCAATTTACTGATATCCTGTATTGAATAAATACAGACATGATGTAGTACCTAATAATATTCTAACATAGGTATTGGAGATTGTCAGTTCACACGGAAATGGAGCAGTCGAAATGCCAAAGTATGTTGAAGCGCAATCTGAAGCACGAAGCGAGAGGAACACGTATGGCACTCTATCCCATTTATCGCAAAAGATTTATCTTCGATTGTACTCTCAATGCCATTTCCCAATTGAAGATTCAAATTCAAACGTAACGCACAAAGTGAAGTATCGAAGAATTCGAAGATTTTCAAAGATTATTGCATGTAATGTTTTGCATTGTAGCAGGAATGTAAAAAATGTTTACATGCACAGATTCGACACTCCAGATCTTGTCCGGACATGGAAATGCAGAAGAAATGTTATAGCGAAGACGTGACGGATCAAGCAAAGGGACGCGAGGATACTGGCAGTCAAACGTGTGATTTATTTCCATACGAGCATCTGCTGCTAGGAATGTTAGATCAGAACAATCAAAACTTTAGTCAAGAAAGTTCGGATTCGAGAATGTCGCCAATTAGCATGCTCGATCGATATATTGAGGCTTGCACGAGAACGAATAGCTTTTCTAATAAAACGAGTAAATATGAAGTAATCTATAACATGTAATAGCACGTGTCTCTGGTAAGTGAAGTGAAATACTAGTTTCTTTTAGGAACAAACGGTACCAGGCAGAAACAAAAAAAGAAAGGGGAGGAGGATACGGAAGAAGATGTAGCAGAAGACGATGGTATAGATCCAACTTGTGCTAATCAGTCACTTCAACTCATGCAAATGCAACTGCAATTTGAACGACAGCGACGGGAAGTACATGCTGAGCGTAATCGACGTCTGCTCGGTAAATTAAGAGACTCGCGAGCTTCGGAAGAGCATAATCTTGCTTTGGTCTGTTTATATTTTTATACACAATATTAAACTTTTATGTGACTGTTGATGGATTTGATATTATTTGCCTTACAGACAGAGCGTTTAAAAATGGTCGAAAGAGAAGTGGAAGAATTGAAAGCGCAATTGGAGCACAATAAGAGGGAAGCCCATCAGACTGAGGAACAATATAAAGAAGTTATGCATCATTGGCAAACTAAAGTATTTACTTTATTTTCAAAAATATTTACAGAAAAGAAAAAAATATTGGAAGAAATTAATCACTTATTACATACATAGTGCATCGAAGAACAACGACAAAGCCATGCGTTCAGAGATCGCCTAGAGAATCTAGAATTGGAATTAAAAAACGAACAAAAGAAGACGACTGAATCGCAGCAACAACTTCGTTCTGTCGAGGCGGAACTTTTCAACGCAGGGCACCAGCTTAAGGCAGCATTGAAGGCTGCGGACCGTGGCAAGGAATTGGAAAACATTGTAGATACTATGCAAAAAAAGTTTGTGCTTTTAGGAGAGGTAATTTATTCTTCAAATTAAGAAATTATGTTAACAAACTTGATTAATAAAAATTTAAATTGAAAGAATTATCTGGCAAATATTAATATTTTTACTGTATATTATGGGAATATAATGGCGCATATATAATCCGTATCTTTTTCCTGCAGGCGCAATTAAGATTAGAAGAAAACGCAAGTACTTTCTCACCGACAACCAAGCAAGAAACAGCGCAGATTCAGAAATCATGTACAGAAGAGTTAAACAGTAAGTATTTGAAAGTTTGAGAATGATATACTCTGCACGAAAGGAAAAAATTATATGTACTATCAAAATTCTTTTGTAGATGTTCGGCGACAGTTGGAATCACGATCGTCACATTTGGAAGCCCTGAAAGCACGCTTGAGTGAAGTAGAAAATAAGGACGCGCGTAAGGAAACACAACTGGTGAATCTGCAACGGCTCCTGCAAGAGACAAAGGAGCAACACGCGTCTGAATTGGAGGCCGTTGAATCCAAGTATCGGGCACAAGTGGAGATCATTCTTCTTCAAGAAGGCCGTATACTTGAGCTTCATGGTAAACTGGAGACCGCGACGTATTCCAACGCTTCGCCCATAGGTAATCCCGCTTCTTCAGCATCACCTAAGGAACGATCTCCTCCTCTCTCAACCAGCTTAGCTTCGTCCAGCGAGGGTAGTCTCGCATTTATCCATCCGGGCGCCGGGATCATCATGAACGATTGCTG
This sequence comes from Trachymyrmex septentrionalis, assembly GCF_001594115.1. NCBI lineage: Eukaryota > Metazoa > Arthropoda > Insecta > Hymenoptera > Formicidae > Trachymyrmex > Trachymyrmex septentrionalis. Next base: position 101,382 of record NW_017304207.1, on the reverse strand, counting down.
CGACACCGCGACGGGTGAAATCCCAAATTTACAAGCTATGATAGAACCTATACCGAGTAGCAGTCAAACCACCTCACCGTCACGCTCCGTCACTCAACGATCATCGACGCCGAAACAAGATTAACGCCACGGAAATGTTTACTGCGATGTGAGTCTCCCGTATACCGCCGGCAGACGGTATATGGGATTATTATTGAAGATTATATTTGCGAATGCGCTGCGATCATTACTTAGTATCGCAGTACGAATGGAAAGAAAGTTATTTGTAGCTTTTTATCGATAGAGTAGACGAGATTCGTAAGGAAGTTGTGCTAATCGGCTGATTCGAACAGGCATACTATGTTTGTTAGTGTTGGTATATCTCCGCTCTTGGAGAAAATGGATTTACAGTGAATAAATGGTTGAGATATTTTGCTGACCAGCTTGACAATTTCAATTTCTGCACGTATCCTGATTAATACCCTTCATATTTTACCTGTCTTATACCAACATTCTGTTATGTGATTATTATCCGTGCGTGAAAACACGAAGGTAAATCTAACAAGAAATGCACTACGTAGTTCTAAAAAAAGTATATATTACGGTGACAATGACGTGACATAATTTACATTTTTGTATGGTATATATAATACTGATTTTTTGTAATATTACAAAAAGACAAAGTATCACGATGGGACAACTATTTCTTTCATTTGTACAAATTCAGTGAAAAATCAACTTTGCTCGATTTCAACCGTGCGATAGTTTTTTCATTGATTTATCAATGAAAATATGGATAAAATACCAAATTATAAAATTATATTATAAAATTGTCCTAAACTAATAAGTTTGTAATTCTTGACTTATTGTCATAAGAATAGCATCATCCGGATTGGCATAATTCGCCAGATCTGAAAAAGAATCAGTAGAAGTATTGGATTATAGAATTATTAATTCCTTTCTTTAAATTCGCAAGAGAAAAACAAACGGCCATTAAAGTGAAAATTGAACTGCAGATTCATGCAAAATACAAGATATCATAAAACTCAATTTAATTATTTTCAATGCAGACTCCATAGTGTTTGATTATCTTTTCAACATTTTTAAGCAATTTTTCACTATGTGAATTGCAAAATGGTACATTTAAACTTTTTCTTTATTATTTATATATATATCTATATATATCGACATACTCACGATTATGGCCTCGATATAGCGGATAGGCTTTTAACTTCCTCAGCAAGAGTTGCATTAACCAAAAGACGCTTAGCCACAAAAGAGCACCTACTGAAAAAGTTCTCAATGTTGCAACACCTCCGTAAGAATCTAGTAACCAACCACATATGAAGCTACCACTTGCCACTCCTAAAATGAATAAAAAATTTATGTCGAAACAAATTAAAAGATATGTAAACGATTGTATACAAAATATCAAATTAAAAACTAACCAATTCCCTCAAAAACAGCACCGATGAATCCTTGCATAGTGGCTTTTGTACCGGATGGTGTTACTTTATCACCATAGGATACCATCGTTGGCCAACATAAACCAAATGAAGGTCCGTGGAGCAATTCAAGGATTAAAAACAGCCAGGCATTCGATATAATGCTATATGCCATAAATCTGTGGGATTAAATCGGTATTTTAGTAACATTTAAATAAATTATACATTCAGTAAGATAAAAAATCTAATTTTCACCTAATTGCATAGATAAGTAACACAAGACTCATGACGTTAACGTGGCCGAGTTTTTTCAGTACTCTGCCTGATACAAAGTTGAAGGGTAATTCTCCTAGGAAACATTGAACACCGGTCATCAGACCCTGCAGAGTTTTACTCCATGTAATATGAGAAGTGGCTGCTATATCTTCGCTGTACCAGAACAGAAAGTTCCAAATGACTGCTGTACACATCCCGGCGCCTATACACCACCAAGCAAATACCAATACCCTTCCTTCTTTGATAACGCTTAATAGCTCCCGAAATAGCGACGGCTCGTCCGCAGAACATTCTGGATTTTTCTGTAACAATACTGCCCCATTACCTGCCAATTTTGGATTCTTTTGATAAAAAGTATCAAACTTCTAGCTTAGTCTCAATTTATCTTAGTCTCAGCTCTTACAGCTTAGAGCTTTTTGTCAGCTCTTACTCTTAGAGCTTTTTGTACCTTTTTCAATGTTGCAGACACCAAAATATCGGCGAACATGGCTACTAGCATAATATAAAATATACTAGTATAATCTTTTTCGTATTGTCCCTTGCTGGAAAGATCTATCAGGTAACCTGCGCTTATACCAAAAATACCGAAACCGAGGCTTCCCCACATTTTCTGTTTCCCGTAATCATTCCTTCTTTCATTACCTGAAATATGGACCGTATAGAAATAATCGTAATTATCAATATTATCTCTGTGTAATACATAATACAAACCAAGAAGATCGAAACAGATGGCATCGGCTATGCTAACTACAACAGCCATTCCAATCCAACTGATGATAGCCGCCCACAGAAATAAATAAAACTGATACGTAGAATGTTTCATATCACTTTGCGAATCCTTAGCTTCTTGCAGAAGATAATTGAACGCATTATTATTGTGGCAAATTGCTGTACACCAAGTTCTCAACTGATCCCCACATACTGGAACATGTGCAGTGTCATCGAGAAACGTACGTAGTCTCACATTCACACAGTTCTTCGTCTGCAAATTATATTTTTCACGATAGAATCTCATGTTACTACTGTAACTGAGAGGCAGATAAAAAAATTCCACAATAAATTTCTTACAAGTAAATCTTGATATACATCAAATCCTGCACCAAACTCGAATGTGCTGTTCGTAGAAATATTTTTGCCAGACAATTCTAGGAAACCATGAGATACTCCTTTGCAAGACAACTATTACACAAATTATTACATTCATATATACTAGTTATTTGATACAAAGGAATAATAAAGTAAAATTACATTTATACACACCTGGCAAACTGTGTTAGCGTGTATATTTTCTAATATTACGGCGCTTAACGCCTTCTTTGAGAATTCAATCTGTGGACAAATCTCTAAGTATGACACATCTTTATCGCAGATTAAAGTAACTTTTGCATTTTTTTCTATTTCAGGAATGAAATAAATAGAGAAAAACGCTATTGCCAGTATAGCTTCGAATATCAAGAAGATGGTTTTATGCAATTTAAATTTGTCAGCCAAACCTCCGAACAGTGGCTTTGCGATTAGCCCAGAAATTGGTAATACTGTATATATTGTACCGACCACTGTCGCGGAGAAGCCCAATTGCTTTCCAATTGTTGGTAAAAATTGTACCATTGGCCCTGTCGCTGTAAGTAAAACAAATATAATTAGTACAGAATACAAGAAGCGTTTTTCACAACAGTTGTTAAAGTGATTTTAGGGATAGAGTTTTAATTGGGACTTACCAGCATTGAAAAGAAAATAATGTGACTTTATAGGAGCTAGTTCCTTATTCACGTTTTGCAACATGATTTAGATTTGTGGTCACTTGAATTATATTTTTGACTTGTGTAATTAATCTATAACAAAAAGAAAGAGTAAATAATATTGCATACCGCACAATGCTTTGAATAGTATTAGAAAGTAGATATCTTTATGTGGAATTACTCTCAACTCTCACAATAATATTCCGTTCTTCATGATCAATGTTAGTTTATAGATAAAGTGATCAAACTATTTTAATTAGTTATTAACTCTTATCAAGCAATATTTGTATTATCTCGTTAACATGGATGGATTAATTTAGTCATTTGACACATGAAAAGGAAGATTAGAATCAAGGACAATGAATTTGCGAAATTGGCTCAGAGCACAGTTTACAGATGAAATCGAAACTTATCGCTGATTAAGCTAATTGAAGTTTGATCAAAGTGATAAGTACTTAAGGAACCATACGTATTGTAATACAACGTGGTGGATCAACGTGAAAGATTCAGAACGCGTGCAACGCTTGTCGTTGGATAATCATTCCAGTTACGAGAATGATAAGACTCGTACCTACTCGTACCTTGGACGCGAATTTCGCGGACTAGACCGGAGCTCCGGAGCGATGCAACATCCCGCGTGACGTTCAACCAAGACCATGCAAGCAGGCGAACTTGTACTTTGAACTAATTCAGTAAGCCAATCGTTCTACTGTGATCGTATCGAGCTGCGTACGTATCACACACTCGAGGAGCACTTCGCGATATCGCGCGAATCACAGATAAAGCAGCTGTCTGATGTTTTAACGAGCCTACTCTTCTTTTTTTCCTATTTCTACCTCTCTTTTTCTCTCTCTCTCTCTCTTTCTCTTGCCGCTCTGTCGAGGCCGTTACGCAATGGAGGATTCCTCAATCCTCGATGCGTTTACTACCCGTATGTTCCTGGTTGCGAGTTGCGAATTGCGAGCCACCGGCGTTGTAGCGTCGTGCCGTCTCGCGCGCGTTTACGAGACGTTCCACTGTACGTCGTTCCATTCAGTTTACGGCACATTCAAACATTTCAAACGCGCGTGTTCATTCATCGTCCCGTTGTTTTTGTTAATTTTTTTTTTTTTGCTTGCAGCGAGGATTTCAGATTACACCACCGTCAGCTGTGTTGTTACCAGGCCGGTAATTCGTACGTCACGTCGTGCACTCTCTCGTATTATCACAACGCTTATGAGCGCCATTTTATCCTTGTTTAAATTTGATTTGAGTTGAAACAACAAAGACGGAATAATTCCAAACGTCACTCGTGTATGAATAATATACAATTTTTCACACGCGTTTCACGAGAATGTTTCCTTATCATTAAAATCCGTGAGCATAAAGAGTCCGTGGTATCTTATACCAAAAGAAGAATTTAAAAGAAATAATTATAAAACGAACTTATATATAGAGAAAAGCCCTCTATTATGAGATAGGCGCCTAATATGAAATAGCGGCGTTTCTGCTAAACTAATAAACGCTATCTATTGGTTCCACCATAAATTTATTTCTCTTGGAGTGAAAACGATTTAGTAGAAAGTTCATTATTAAATCATGCCTGTAGTCATTGTAAAAAAAGAATTTAGAATTTTAATGTCTTCAAGTTTCATTGAGATGAGCTTTTAAACCTTCCTATACAGCACAGAAGATTAAAGCAATATTACTGCAATGTTGCAATATTGTTTCAAAAATTGCAGATTGCAATGTAACATTGCAGAGATATAAATTAACAATATGCCTGCAAAATGTCAGTAATTATGTCTGTAATATTCCAGAAACGTTGCAAAATTGTAATTCTTTTAATTGTTACATAATAATATAAAAATCTAATTTTTTCTAATATTTATTTATTAGTCTTTTATAGTTTAACAGCCGTATTTATAATATAATAATTAATATAATCCATTTTTATATTTAAATAAAAAATTTATTAATCTATATTATTTGACGGCCATTTCATTAGCTATATATTTATTTAGTTTTATATTTATTTTAAATATGAAATCAAAAGATTTTGTATAATATCGAATTTGGATACAATCAATGCATCATTATCGGATAAGACGACAAGCAATTAAGCTACTAAAAACGATTTATCGAAATATTAATTACGTGATCGATGATGTATTTGTATGTCTGAGATGTGAACGCAAGAATAAATCAGAGCCCGAACTTTATTGATAAATTTCATACCATCATTTTTTAATCGATTTCAATTGACTCGGAGTGGCTTCGAATTAAAAAGAATCACTGCGATTAACTTATTCCATGATTAACTTACGAAGCGACTGTATTATTATGTTAATGTGAATAATATTTGTTTGTTCGGGACACATACATGCTTTATCCTTACAAATAAATTTATCTTTCAAAATTAATACTACATTTATGGAAATATTTTATCATAAAAAAGTTGCTTTATAGAAAGCACATATCACTAGAAATTTGTAAAAGAATTAAAGTTAGTGAGATATATGTACAGAAAATAGTTTTCATTTTAGAGTCTTCGTAAGAAATTTATCCAAATACATTACATTGCAAATTTGCTGGAACGTTTCGTTGCAATATAATAAAAAGCGGACCTCTTAACATTGTTGGAATCTTGCAGCAATGATTCAGCAACGTTTCGCAACCACCATGCAATATTGCAATGTTTCAGAAATTATTCTGCAATGTTTCTGCAATCTTTCTCTGCTGTATGGATTGTTTATTATTTAATAAATAAATATTTGACAATAAATTCTTCATGTAGTGATAGAGTAAGATCATATTAATAAAAAAATACGGGATATGTTGAATTGCTAAATTGCAGAAGTTAGATTTGATGATCGTAAAACAGTAAGACGTAGAAATCGTAATATGAGATATCCAGAGTATTTCTAATATGAAATAATCCATGCTCCTATATCATCAGTGAAAATCGTTGCTTAAATATAAATGTTATTGTATAATAATAAAAAGGACAATCGGAATGAACGTCGAGTGCCTATTTCTGCGATGCTTGGTTCGAACTACCTGAAGACGAGTTCTGGCTATAATCTATCGCATGCTCATTTTTTGCGCATGCTGGCTGTGTTTGTTTGTATATTAGAAACATTAAATGAAGTTTTTTAACTGTAATACCAATATACCTTTGCGTTTTACTATCGATTTCTCGGGGTATCTCATATTAGCAGCACAATTTTTTGACTTAGCGATTTGCTCACTTTTTACATTTCTTTAATTTTCAAAAAAAAAAAAAAAATGAAATTTGAATTAAATTTTATATAACGTTGTCTTACAGCATATTAAATGACCTATTATTTTTTTAAATTCTGTCCATAGACTTCTAGCATTTATCCAAAATGAACGATATCTCATAATAGGGGTCTTCCCTCTATATATGGATTCCTAAAAACTTTATAAATTCGATTCGTACATAGGTATGCGTACAGATTAAATCGATGACGAAAACTGAAAACGTGAATGCAATTAGTACGACGTGAAATGCACAATAAAAGGATAAAATTTAATCTCCTCTAATGAACCTTGTGGTAAATTCATGTAGGACAGGCTGCGTTCAGCGGAAAAAGCAGCTTTGGAAATTGGAAAGTTCTTTAATCTGAATTATATGAACTTGTCATAAAGTTTCTGGATCCATGTTGTAAGAAAATATGAAATAAGAAAATACATACAGGTCTTATTACATTATGACTGGATTCTGCAACTATCTACTGAATTTGTATGTATTTCAGCTGCACCTCACGTATTTGAAATCAGACAAGCACGTACACATTCGAATTGGTGACTGAGAAATATGGAAAGTACAACAAGCACAAACAGATCTAACGAGGTAAGGTAAGAAAAAAAGAAGGCATGAAAATTGTAATAAAGAAAAGAAATCTGTTTTGTTTTAATTGCATCTGATACAGTTTTTCTTGTGAAATCTGAACGAGTATTCATTTAAATACAGAAAATATTGGATATGTATAAGAATCTAGTGTCAGCAATAACAAACAATAATAAAATAATGGCGGAGTAAAGTAATAATAAGGAGAAAGAAAGCTTCAATGTACATAAAAAAAACTTTTTCCTATTCAACGAGCATTTTATACGCAGAGGATAAATGAATCACCCTATATAGGGGAGGGGGATTCAACGCGTATTGGGAGATAGCTGCTATCACAGTATAGATCCCGCGATTTTGTAACAAACTGCGTTTTAATTTGTCATAGATACATTTACAATATACATTTACAATATATATGTATATATTTATAAGTTTCAATACCGCTTCTTCCCTCGACGATACTCAGCTCAACGATAAAGATGAGTGTTAATGGGTGTACAACGATAGCGGCGTATTACGATATATTTCGTTTTTGTTTTTTTTTTTCCGCACATACTTATACACATATATTTCTGCTGATGTCTCGTTATACTATTATACGCGTCTCTTCCAAACAAAAAGAAAACAGAAAAGTCACGTCTCTCTCTTCCACGTTACGAGATGTAGCTCGTCACGAGTGAATGCTAGTTTCCTTCCGGGTCTTTGCACAGATCCCTCGTTATGTCGAGATCCCTTTTAAGATCGAGCACATCGTCCTCTACGCGAGATATGTGTTTTATATATATATACAAAGAAAGCCTAACTCCCTTACGTGCTATTTCTTACGACGCTAAGTAATCTACATAACGTACATTAGCAACAGAGCGCGCTCGATAATTATTATACACAGAAAAATTCTCTTCGGCTTCTTTTTTGCAGGAGTCCCTACTACGAGTTCGACGATTAATTCGCTACCGAACCGAACGGAAAGATCAAACGGAAAATCCGACGGCTAGACGACACACTCGGTGAGTTATGGACCCGAACGGCGGAGCTACAGAGAGGGAGGACGCCCGTCAATCAGCTAATTAACAAAACGTAAAAATTGCATATTGCATAATTCCGTGTCCCGACGCATACGCACGCACCATACAGACCGACGAGGAACACGTGCAATATTCGTTCGCGCGTGCATTTGTCGACGTAGAGGTAAGCGTCAGACGAAAACGCATTCGCGAATAGTGTCTACATAATGATACATCATGCATAAATACACGATGTATGATTATATACGTGTACGTACATTGTACACGCGAATATGTAACGAGTGCTTTCCAGCAAAGTTGTTTTGCAGGTGACATAAGTCCACCTGTCTTTTTACTTAACTTCTTGCACGGTTCATCTTTTCTCTTTTTCTCGTCAACATGGATAGAAGGAAGGAACACGAACCGTATAAGAACTTTAGCTAAAAAGAACAGGTCTACAGTGTAACAGTGAATCATTGTGTCCTTGTTATTCGCCAATGTATGTTAAGTGATTCGACCACACTGCATGACCCATGATATTTTTATGTTTATTAGATTTGTTAAAAAAAACAGCATGTTTCGTAATAATTGAAAAAGTTGTAAAAAATTATTATAAAGTAGAAGGCCTAATGTACCAACATTTTGTCACATATCATAGTTGTGTAGCGACTTATGATATATGAAAAATTATTTTACATTTCTTCGAAAAAGAAACGAAAAATATGTCAAATGAACAGAAAGTCTAGCATGGGCCAGCAGTGACTCATGGCGATACGGAACGTGTTAAGCAAAGATGAAAATAATTCCACTGTATCTCGCTGGAGAAAGCATCCAATGCATTATATTCTACGTTATTTATCCGCGTATATGTTTTCCCGGACGTTACACACGGAGGAACTTTTGATAGACGACTTGTGAATCGACTTACTCTCGGCGCTAGCGATCTCGACTTAGAGCTATTGAACCTGCCGGTTAATCTCGTTTTAGAAAACTATCAAAAATTCCTATATCGAAAGTAGACTTGTCCTTTATGTACATATTTGAAGCTAAGCTTCTCCGCTTTCGACGAACGGTGTAAAAGTGTCAAAGTTACTCGAGTTACGACGGTTGCTCGTAAAAAGGAAGCTGCAGTCAAAGAAATCTACAAACGATTATTCACCTAATTTCCGTAGAGAGCCTTACGGATACGACGTCAATTACGTAAAAAACAATAGAAAAGACAAGTCGCGAGGAGGATGTCCCTTGTAAGTTACAAAAAAAAAAAAAAAAAAGACAAGATAAGACAAAAAGGGCATACTGCTCTCTCGCGCGCTCGCCAAGAGACTTTCGATTAATATTTGGTATCCCTTTGGATCTCGAACGAACACTCTTCCTTCGTCGCGGGTACGTTTCAAAATCCATTAGAAGATTAATGTGTCATCATCGAATCACGGACCGATTTTGCGGTGATCTTAGTGGCTAAAGCCAGGATGGTCGGTGATGATGTGGCGGTGGCTGGAGGGCGTAGAGCGAATGAATATATTGTTGATAGGCGGCCTGGTCGACCGTCAGATTGGGTCCGTGTGGCGTCACGTAGGCGGAGACCGGCGGGACGTACGCCGCCGCTGCTGCTGATCTCTGGGCGGCAGCTGCGGCGGCAGCCGAGTGGAGGAATGAATGAGGCGGCGGATAGTTCCTCGGCGGTGGTTGATTACTGAGTTTGTTGCAGGCAGTCGGTTGGCCCGAGGCGTTGGTCACTGTCGGCGGTACCATAGGCGGCTGCGATTGCTGTTGCTGTTGCTGTTGTTGCTGCTGCCGCAGAGCCATGTTGTAGTAACTGCCTGGATTGCGAAACTCATCTGTTAGGAAGGCAAACGCAGCCGCCGCGGTAGCGTCCTTGTCGTAGGGGAACGGCGGCGCGTGGCCGGTGGTCGCGCCGCTGGCGGAGGCGGCGAAGTTGAAGGCACTACCTGCGGGCGGCGGTACCGCCACCGCGGCTGTCTTCAAGGCGCTGATAGAATCGGCCGCGGTCGCGGCGGATGCGGTCGCGTACTGCGGGAAAGCAGGCATTCCTGCCGTTTGCTGCTGATCCGCGACCGCTGCGGAGGTCGTCGTTACGGTCGTCACCGCGACTGTCGCGCTCGGTTGCTCCTGTTGTTGCGGATGCTTGCTTTTCCGGCTCCTCTTCGTCTTGGACGGCGTCACGGTGGGTGCTATCGTGGCCATGGGAGTCACTCGCACGTCGCTTTCACCAGCTCGTCGCGATATAGTGAGAATACCCTGGCTGTTTTTAGCCGCCTGCAAGCTTTGTAGCAGATTAAGCTGTTCAAGCTCGGACGGCGCGGCACTGCGACCGTAAGCGGCAAGATGCTCCGGCTTCGTCCCAGGTGGTGGTCGTGGAATCGTTAATAATTGTTGCTGCTCCTTACCCGATGCGCGACCCACTAGACCAAGGCTAAGCCGCGCATACGCCGAATTGGTCGCCATAGAATCGACCAGGCCACCGACGAACGGCGTGCCGTCAAACTGACTAACCGATACGGCCTCCGGTTGCGATAGAGTCATCATCGGCTCGAAACTTGGAAACTGCTCCTGACTCGGACGCGTCACTGTGCTCTCCTGTGGTAGACCTCGCGTATTGGACTCGGTGGAAGGTGGCTCGTACGCGCGTTTCTTCATCGGAGGAGGATTGCTGGAGGGACTACCAGACGCTCCTCCACCACCGGCAGACTTGGAGCTGGCGTCGAAATAATGCGGACTAGGATACACCGGCCTCGAGTTCGGTGGCGGTAGCGAGTAACCGGATGGCTGGAAGCCGCTTGGATAGAGCGATTCGTGGGCTGTCGTTAAGTTCTGTTGGAATGCCAACAACTGCGGCTGATCTGATGCAGACGTGGGTAATTGATCACTATTACCGGACGGTGCTTTGCCGAGGAAACCGCGTGGCTGTATCTCGGTGAAACTGGTCCGTGACTCTTGCGGTGTCGATTGTTGTTGTTGCTGTGCCTGTTGCTGACCGCCGTGTCTCGAAGCAGTTCTCTGAAGCTCGATGTTGGAAAAACTGTTCGGATACGTTGGAGGGTAATGACTCGGCGATTGATAGATCTGATGATTTGTATTCAAGTTTAATGATTCCGATTGAACGGGAAAATTTCTCTGTTGATCACCCGTCGCAGGTTTCTCAATAGTGTTAGATTTCAGATATTCCGTCCGGTGTTCAGCTTCATTTGCAGATGACGATATTGTAGGTGACTGCTGAATGTATGAAGGATTTTGTTTGAAATCTTGAGGATAACTCGCAGGTGACACCGTGGCTTGAGCAGCGTACTCCTCCGAGTTCTTCGACGACTGAAGCTGAGAGTAATTGGCAGTTTGTTGTGGAGAAGATTGAGGGTAACCAGGTGATTGTTGTGATGGTTGTGCAGGATTGCACGTGGGTTTTTGTTGAGGCGAAGATTGCGGATAATTGCGAGATTGAGGCGATGGTTGCGAATAAAACACTGCTGCTGCTGCTGCTGCTGCTGCTGCTGCTGCTACTGCTGCTGCTGCCGCCGTCGCTGTTGCCGTTCCGGATGTCTGTTGTGGCGAAAGCTGCGAGTAATTTGGCGGCGTCTGCGGCGAGTGTAGCGGATGCGAGTACGTTGCCGGTTGCTGAGGAGACGACTGCGGATAATTGGTCAGCGATTGTGGCGACGATTGGGAATACGGACTGTTCTGCGGCGACGGTTCGGAGAACGGAGATGATGCTTGCGGCGAATGCTGGGGAAAAGTTTGAATTTGCTGATGCGATGATTGCGAGTAACTCCGATCGTGTTGCGGAGTCGGATACGAATTCGGAGGTTGCGGCGACGGCTGAGAATAGTTAGCGGGATGCGTTTGCGGCGACGATTGCGAAGAGAAATTTGGTGGCTGAGGAGATGGCTGCGCGTACGCGTTGGGTGGTTGAGGGGAAGATTGAGAGTAATTCGCAGGCGGTGGTTGCGGCGATAAACGACCATAACCAGCGGGTTGTTGAGGCGAGGATTGCGTATACGGAGAATGCTGTTGCGGAGATGGTTGCGAATAATTCGGCGGTGTTTGAGGGGAGGACTGTGAGTAGGGGGAGTGCTGCTGTTGTGGAGAAGCTTGCGGATAATTGGTAACCGCCTGGGGAGAAGATTGCGAATAATTAGCGACCGCGTTCTGTTGTGGAGACGGCTGCGAGTAATTCGGGGTAGATGGTTGTTGCGGCGAGGGTTGTGAGTAATTCGATGGTGGTGTCTGAGGTGACGGTTGAGGATAAACTGGCTGTATCGCTTGCGGGGAGTGTTGGGGATAAACGGGTGATTGATTCTGATTGTTGGCTGATAACTGTTGCGGGAAACGTTGCGGAGACATTTGTGGGTATGCCTCTGCGTTATCTTGAGGCGAGGATTTCTGATACGGCGATTGATACGGCGGCTGCGCGTGTACCTGAGGATAGACAGATGGCGGTTGCTCGTAAGACGGATAGGCCGGAGACAACGGATGATTTTGCGGTGATGGAGTGGGTGGCAATTGCGCGCTGTATCTCGGTGGGGTCGCGTAGTAAGGACTGTTGTAGGGACTACTCCCAGCCGACAGTGCGTCCTGATAAAATCCCGCACCTCTTATCGGTTCGGTTGGAGTTATTACGGGCTGGCACTGTGGGGAATGGGCCGCGCGTGGCGCCGGTGGAGATTCCTGAGAGAAACTAGACACCGATTCACTAACACTGCTACCACCGGTGCTCAGCCGTCGTTGCCTGCCGCAAAATGCTTCCTGCGAATCCCCATCCTTTTTTATTATCGTGGCCTCTTCCGCTTCCTCGTCCTTCTTTTTTGATTTTGGCGCTCCGAAGGCTTTGATCCAGGCACTCAAATTTGGTGTGGCTGATTTCGGTTTCTGCGCTTCTTCCGTACCAGATCGAATCGCTTCTTTTTCCTCTACTGTATTCGATGTCTTTGTAGCTTCTTTAACGCTTGTTTTCTCTTCTTTAACAGCCGTTTGAATTGTGGTAAAAGAATGGTCCTCTTCCTCGTCATTCGACAAATTAGGATTAGGTGACGACACCAAACTCTTGCAGATTAATTGGATGGAATCTACGTTTTTCAGCACAGTACCTAAACTGAGTTTTGGTTCTTCATCGTTATCCTTATTCGATTGATCGTTATCACTAGTAGAGTAATTCGCGGAATCATTGGTGTTAGCGCTGGGCACATTAAGCGGTTTCTTCAGAAGTAAATTTCCCTTACTTTTACCGGGTTGCAAACGATCGATCGTGCGCTGTATTTTCTTCGGTCGACTCGGTCCATGAGCACTAAATATTTTGATAGAGCTTGGTCTCTTTCGCGCAGTCTCGACCTTGGATCCTGATCGACTGGATTCAATCGAAGAAGTATGAAGCACTGGCGAATCACTACCGGAGGAGAAGCCCGAAAGTCTGGGCGCGTCGTCAAGCCACTTGTTAATGTCCTATCGCACATAATAGGTCAAATCAATATGTACAGTTCACAGAATGTAAATACCAAAAGAAAATGTAAATCTTCGCATTAAGCATACTAAGTTTGGAAATATCTTGTTAACACAGTCTAATAATTTTTGTCAATATATTTAATAATATGTACACAGAGACTAATAATTTTTATCAATATATAAATTACAAATAATCTCGACGAGAATAGAGTTAAAAATTTAAAATTATTAGTTTACATTCTGACATGTGTTACTTAAAAAAAAAAAAAAATAATAAGTTCTATTACATTAAAAAAAATGTTAACGTAATTTATGTCTTGCATATACGTATTTTAATAAAAATCTCAAAATAATCTTGAAGATAATATCTTGTGAGCTTACATGAAGTGTTTTCTCCGTCGCTTGATTTAATGCTTGAATCGTAGCGTTTTCTTCTACTCCCAGTCCTTTGGTATGTTTAGCATGAGTGTTTTTCTTATTTTCAGTGATTTCCGGATCATGTTTCTTACTCGTGTCATCCGTTTTATCTTCCTTCGTACTTTTCTTCGACTTTGATCGCTTTGCACTGTCTTTATCATTGTCGTGGAAAGTACTACTGTTTGAAGGCACTTTTTTTGAATGGACACCGTGAGTGTCACTTTTCCCCGTTTTCCTCTGTTTTTCTTTTTCGTTTTTCAATTTTTCCTCCCGTCTTCTATCGCTTATCTTATCTTTTAAACTATCGAGCGAGTCTACATCTTTATTACCAATTAACGTGGAGAGCTTCTTGGAGATGTGAGTATGTTTGGAATCTAAAGCACTTTCTAATTCTACATCTTTGGAATCTGTTTGACTTTTTAACTCTCCATTTTTTAATTCTTCTTTTTGTTTTGATTTCTTATTTTTTTGCTTTATATAACTCTTGTCGGATTTTTCATCAGACTTGGTTACAGTCTTTAAATTCGACTTTTCTTTCTTACGATTCTTTTTCGTTTTAACATGAGAAGATTGTTTTTTGTCTTCCTCAAATACTGCGTCACTTTCCTCGACTTCGATCTTTTTTAATTTACTCTTCTTCGTATTGTCTGTCAATATCGCGATTTCTTCAAGTTCTTTCTTTTCTATTTTTCTACTTTTACTTTTCGCAATTACTGGAGGTTCGTAATCTTCCTCGAAATCCTCCTTTCGCTTTTTGTTTTCTTTCATTTCTTTGGCAGATCGCACAATTTCCGAATCTTTTTTCGATTGATGTCGTTCTTTGCTCGCCTTTTTATTAGATGTTTTTAATCCTTCAGATTCCTTAGGTTGTTTTTTGGTTTTAAGTAAACTATTTACATCAACGTTTTTTCTTCTCTTTGACGTTACAATACTAGTCTCAGATATTGCATCTTCGCTTTCCTGATCTTCCTGTTCCTCCTCATCCTCGTCCAATTCTTCCTCTTTTACTTTTTTACCTTTTTTCTTTCCCCTTTTTTTCTTCGCAACTTTAATACTTTTATTTCTCTTTTCGTCTTCGTCCACTTTTTCGTTACTCTTAGACTTTGTTTTACTCTCAGGTTTATATGATTTCGACTTTTTTGTTGATTTTTTCGAACGTTTACGTGCGTTATGGTGCGAAGAAGATAAATGACGTGAAGGATATGATAAAGATGTAGGTGACGCGGCCAATGACCGAGGAGATGTAGCGTCTTCGTCACTGGATGTCTCTGATTCTAAATATCGACTTACGGCTTTGTCAAAGGCTTCCTTAAGATTAACCGCCATATCCGTGTATTCTGAAATATATAAAATATATTGTTAAATTTTTTACCGACATATAATAATATATAATGTAATAAAACACTAGTGATACAAAAAATTTAAAAATTGGATAAAAGCATTACAAACCATTATCCGAGCCATTGTATTGCCTGCAATTATCAACAATAAGCCGAAAATCGCGTTTAAATTGACTTAAACTTTTATACGAGCCATTTTCCAGTTTCTCTTCCATAGTTTTAAGATCCATTGGCCTGCGCACCACACTATAATACCTATAAAAATTATTCACATTGTTAAAAATTTAATATTAGATGTGAATATTAATCATGACTTTGAGATATGTGTGAAATTGTACCTTGGCGCATAATCCTCATCCACGGGCTCAATAAATGGCCAGGCATCCACGTGATCTTTGACACTTTCAAGAACTTTGTGCATGCCGACACAGCGCTCTTCCTCCTCAATGCCGAAGGAATAGCCATATTTGTAGCCATAATTATGAGATACGTAATTACCATCGCCATGATTACCGATACCCTTCTTCTTTTCCAAGTCTTCTACTTCATCCCTAGTATGAATTACAATCTGACCGACAGCCGAGGCCAAAGAATTATTTGTTTGCCGTCCTTTTTTCTGAACCGGTGGCGTCGGTAACGGCGGAGAAGTCTCCTCCTTAATATAAGATTTTGAAGCTTGCGTGCCTTTTTTAGTCGCTTTGGTCGTTTTAGTCCTGATCTTGGATCTGACCATGACTGCATCCATCTGTGTAGCAGGTTCCTGGCTACGAAGCACTCGCGAGCTATTACGTTGTAATAGCTTACGTCGTTGCTGTTTCTCCTTTAAATCGAACAATTTTGGTATTTCCGGCATAAAGTCTTCGGACAATGTGCGATAAAGTTTGCGTTCGGTGTCGAATTCCTGAAAAATATAAAATAAATAACATATACAATATACAATTTTACTTCCAATTAAGCAATAATTCGTAACTTATTGTTAGTTTTTATAGTAGAGGAACAATTATTACCGAATCACGAAATTTTTCAACCAATCTGCTCCAATCCTGTTGAGTAAAACAAACAACTTGCCAAACGCTCTCTCGTCCGTCGTTGCCGTTGTTTATTAAACTAGCTTCCTCCTTCTCTTCCTCTTCCTGTTCCTCCTTCGCCACTCTGTTCCGTCGTTTTTTACGCTTTTTATCCCTTGGCTTACTTTTCTGCTTGTGTGAGGCACTGTTAGAAGTATCAATGTAATCTTCCCGGTACAGTCGAGTGCCGTAGAAGTACCAATAGGCAGAATTCTTACGATCATGTCCCAAAGGTTCGACTCGCAGACTATCCGAGTCCAAGTTGCTCAACGACTGCTCCTAATATTAATTTTACATTTGATTACAAATAATCATTTAAGAGATACGCATATATAAAATTATTGTAATAATTTGCAATGATCGATTACATACTACGTCTTCGGCGTCGAGCCTGAAGTCACAGAGCGCACGTAATATTTCTACTTTTTGACGAAGCGGTAACAATTCAAAGTCTACGTCTGTGTTGAAAGGATTTTCACATTTGTATTCCTGTACAAATATATAAACGGTTTAGTTACATTTTACTATCAATGTCGGAGCAACTGACAATCATGCGTTACAACACCTAACATTGAGATTAATACATACTTGGCATTTTTTCCGGAAAAGTCTACGCAGAAACATCTGATAATTAAAAGTGGAGATGTCATTGCGAGTGTCGTTTGGCAAGCAACCCTCCAGTAACTTTACTATCAGTTCCTGAAGCAGCCGTCCTTCGGTACCTCCGTCCGTCAATAAAGCTTCTTCCAAATCCTACAATTTTGACGTTAACATTGGAATACATTTTGCATATAGTATTCATAGTGAAGTGAAGAGAACAAAATGATGTATAAGCCAATAAATAATAAGATTAAAGCTGAAGCATGACAGCTGTTTCGCTGCCTAAATGCTGAAGCGGTACTAATGGGCTTTACATACGCTGCTTACTCATAAGAGAGTTAGCATTTGATTAGATACCTCAATATCAAAATCCAGAAGATTGAAGGCAGCTCTAAATAATGAGCAAAAGTGTGCTATACTTGGCACCTCCCACCACGATTGAATGTCTAAAAAATAAAGGAACAGTTAAAAGTTCCTTGATCTTAATCCTGCTGTCTATTTGAAATGGACGTTATTGTAACTGTACCCATTTCTTAGACGAAGCTATTTGGAATCTTAACTAAAATTATTTGAGAAAATACTACAGTCTAATTAGCAATAAATCTTAATTCTAAATATCTTCCATTTGAATACATTGAGAAAAGTTTCTTTTTCCAAATATTTATACCCTCTCCAAACAATTTACATTACACTTAATAAAAATGATATTCTTTAAATTGAAATACACAACTTTTAATTACTATCTTTTTTTATTAAACAAACAAACAAAGATAAATGATACGTTTAAAAATCTAAACTGAAATGGCTATTAAATACAAAATAATTTTTCTTCAAGATTACGTCTGTCTTCAAGTTTCTTAAATTCTAACACGATCAATAATTATTTTTATTTTTCTATACTTAAATATAAAAATTTGCGAAAAACTACCCCTGGACTTGATTTAATTTATCAAAACACAATCATCTATTCATAACAATTAATATACCATTCATTCTACAAATCCACCTTAATTCATTTCATTAATTCCGATCAAAGATACACGATAAAAGACAAACGATAAGAGATAACTTAATTACTGAAATGGAGCAATGACTTTTACAATTTTAAACATCTGTAATTACATGTCAAATATTCCAATAAAAAAAAAAAAAAAAATCTTTTAAAGTATTCAACGGAGAAATAAATTCATGCAAATTTCTGGAATGGATATTATACATTGATTGAGTAACAATTATATATAAAATATAAATGTACATCGTTCAATCAATTTCCCTCGACTTGAAACATTCAAGATCTCGTGACAGAATAAACTTCACAATAAAAAAAAAAAAAAAAAAAAAAAAAAAAAATACAAAATGTTTTGAAATAAATTTCAATAGAGAAATAAATTCATGCAAATTTCTGAAATAAATATTATATATAAATTCAGTAATAAATTGATAAACGTTCAATCAATTTCCTTCGACTTGAAACACTCAAGATCTTGTAATAGACTAAAGCAGGAGAATATCTCGTAGCTGAAGATCGGGAAGATCTCGTCTCTATACCTGCTGCCACAAACTATTTCTAGTATCGCTTACAGCGTCGCAAAAAGGAATAATATAGATACAGATACATATCGGCCGGCAATTCGTCACGCGTGCCGTCCGGTGGGACGACCGGCGCGACGGTGGACTCACCTAGGATCCCGATGAAGGTGGGAAACATAACCCGTCGTGTGGCGGGCGAATCGGGCGAATCAGCGTGTCCAGGGCGGGACACGGACGAGCTCGATGGAGGCTTGGCGTCCAAGTGTCAGGGAGGTGTCTCCGAGCTGCGACGATACGAGCGCGGGTTGGCTTCCTCGGTGGGTCGTACCCGACGACCCCGTCGACTCGGCGGGTGATCGCCAATGGGATCGAAACGGCGGTAGCGGCGATCTAAAGGCCCCGTGTTAACCCGTGTAGCGCACGAACTGCGCGCGCGACGAGAAAGATCGAGCAAAACACTTCCGCCGCCCGGCCGTGTATGTATATATATGTATAATTGTACGTGAGATATATATATACATACGTATATACGTATATATATGTATGTATATATGAATATACGTGTATACGAGTGCGGAGCCCGTATCTCAAAGCATCGGGATGCACATCACAGCGGTGAACGACACCAAACGACACCCGGTGGCCTCCTGGTAGGGTGTGCGCGCGAGCGCGAGCTCGCTAAGCTCGCTTGGCCGAGTAGCTCGCGAGGAATATTGGCGACGGTATTGCACGGAGGAGGCGGCCGTAGCGGCGCAGGGCGCACTCGCCACTTGCCGCTCGAGTTCGCTGGTTCCGCTTCCCGTGCGGCGTACCACCGAGAACGGGAACTACTGCGTACCGTCGGTCGGCGAGGATTTATCTCGCCGGGACACGACCGTCGTGTGACGGCTCGCGGGAGTCGCGCGCGACCATTCCCGTCGGGACGCACGGCGCGTTAGGCGCGCATCCAAAACACATAATCGCAAACCCGCCTCGGCGACCGCCTTACGGGGTTTTGCTTCGCTCAGCTTTGCTAGCTGGCCGCTGCGCTGGCGAAACACGCGCGCGCGAACGCGGGGTCTCCGAAGTCCGTAACGACGCTCCTCGACGCTCCTCGAAAGCGGAAGTCGCCTGCGCGCGCTCGGCGAAGGGCGCTCGGCTCGGATAGATATCGACAACGCATACGCGTACGCGTTGCGTTGCGCTGTATTGCGCTGCGTCGCGGGCTTCCGCTTACCTCCGATCACAATACGACGTAAACCAACGGGCACACGGGCGCGGACTAGCCGGACTAGCGCGGACACGGACTATGCAGTCGCAAGTCGCAACAACTGCCGAGAGTGGGCAAGTGTGTAAAGTGCAACCTGCGGGCAGCGGGCGTACAGTTGTACGCAGTGCAGTGCATCAATTCGTTGGATCATAAAGGGTGTCCCAAAATTAACGCAAGATTTGAATTAAATAGAAAACAGAGCTTTTAGTCTTTTGATTGTTATTTTTTTATTGAATCATAAAGTACATAGGATAGGGTTATTTGTGGACTAACACATCGGGCAAATGGCCTCCACGGCTTTGCATGCACATACGCACTCGTTTGTCGAAATTTTCCATGACCATTTTGCATAAATGTGGCTGAATTACGTTGATGCAGCATTGAATCTCCTCCTTTAATGCACGGGTGGTTGTGGGCTTGTTGACATAGACCTGTGATTTCAAATAACCCCATAAAAAGAAATCTAATGGTGTTAAATCACACGATCTAGGGGGCAATTTTGGCGATTAACAAAGCCAAGGTGAAAATGTGCTCCATCGCTTAGGATGATTTTGCTCGAAAAATCAGCATCCATTTGTTGATGATTCAATAATCCATTCAACGAACTCATTTTCACTAACCCTAAACTGTCAGCTGTTAAATTGTTTTTTTTTTTGGGTTGCCAACACTTTACTGCACAAATGGCGGCAAATTCAAATCTTGCGTTAATTTTGGGACACCCTTTAGTTAGCGGCCCGACTTATCGAGCATATAAGAAAATGCAGTACTAAAGAGCTGATGAAAAATTCTGAAAAAATTCTTAGAGTTCTATGAGAGGAAAATTAATGATTTTCGTCTCTCGCAGTTTTTCTGTAAAGTTGATAGTATTTAAGTAAAAAATAAATCGTTGATAAATCGGGCCGCTACTATGCGAATTAATGCACTGCAGTGTACACCCTCGAGCGCGCAGTACGTAGAAGGTCCTCGACGTCGTATTGAGAGACTTCGAAATTCTTCGTGTAGAATCATATACGGGCACCGACGAGATGCTATTAAAGACCGACATCCTTACGGGAGTTCGCGTCCATGTGAATATTGTAAGTAATTAAGAATTAAAAATTGATAATATTGCACGAATTTTATGATTTATTAGTTTAATAGACGTGATCAGAGACTACATCAGCTATTCGGATGCACAAAAATTCTGTATTTTTCGTGTGAAAGTAACAGAACAAATAAAATATATGTTTTAATCCTTCATTGGCATTTGGATAAAGAAGAACGAACTAATTGTCGGGAATCATCAACTTGGAATTTGCTATGTAATTTCTTTTTACATTTTATATTGATAAGGACTCGAATTGAATGTAGGCTCTGATGGGCTTTTTTACATTTTCCAAATATTTATGTTAATAATAGCAAATTTATATCAATTATTGATAATGTCAGCATTCTTCAATTATCTCCGGACCCTTAGGGCCCTTTTTATACCGTCGAAAATTTGTCCAGCTTTGACGGTCTTTAATAATATCTCGTCGGTGATACGAGTCTGTTCGTTTTATATCAACTACTACGTTTCATTTTACTTCCTTCTCGTTTCCTCCAATGTTGTGAGAAAAGGAGGAAAAGTAAACGGTGCAAGAAGTTCAGCTAAAAGGAACAAATTCTATTGTAGAATCACGTACCAATTGGCTCGGGACAACCGTGAATTCGTGGCTGTAATTGGTCGATTTGTTCAACCGCTCAAACACTTGTCTCTTTCGTTTCTTCCCGCCGTAGGTTTTGCGCGACAATCTTCATAATTTATTAGGCCCGGTTCTATAAATGTAAAATTAACTTTAATCCCGGTTTAACTTACCGTATATTTTTATTTAATTTTAAGGATTCTAATTTTAAAAATTCTTAGAATTTGATACAGATAAACAGCAGTGAGTTAAATCGAAGAAATTAAAGTTAATTTTACATCTGTGGAACTGGACTTTAATCTTATTATACATAACATTATTTAAAACTATTTTAAATCTGATATTAAAAATATCTGCTTACGAATATTAAACAGTAGACAATTTGGAAACGAGATTTGAAACGATATGTGATCGGTCGTGAAGTGAGTTGCGACACTTGCGACATCTTTATATTTCGCAACATTCTACGATCGTAATTGTTTGTGTTGTCTGATTGCTGTGTTTCATCTGATTTCATCATTCATTCCTTCGATTCAGGAATTCGGATTCTCGCGTTCAGCCACAATCGAATCATGGCATCAATCGTCGTACCGGCGGTATTTCGGTTTAGTCGTGTAACGGCCGATAATTTCTATCAAATAAATAAAAATGGCTTACGCAGGTAAATTGTCACTTTTTTTCGCTGACGCGAGTCGCAATCAAATGCATTGCTGAGTCACATGTCGAATCGGCACATTGAGGTTAACCGTATATTACTTATTGTTTTGTTTCCTTTTCGGCAGCATAATTCTCATTAATTAATATTAAGGCTAATTAATTTTTGTTAACTTTCTCATGACCCGAAGTGTCTACTACTTATAAACAATTTGTCTATTCTATACGTAAAAAGTGAATTTAGAATCTCTTGAAATTTTTGTAGTCTAACAAATCAAATTTTTATTTTTATATACATATATAGACAATACTAAGTGTTTTTCTTACTTTATTTATTGGTAAATAACTTAAAGATATTGTGTGAGATTGTGACAGAGGTGATATATGTTTTTGTAACAGATATATTTTATTTGTAATATATTATGTAAAAAAAAACAACGCTTATTTTTAAGACAATGAAATAAGGTTTCTTAAAAATCTTTTATAAATAATATTTTAATTGTGATTCTTAAATAGTTTAATTATCTGGAGTAAGTTTTACCTATTATTATTTAAACTCTCGTATATATGTATTTATATAGTAAAAATATATTTATATAAATAAATGTAAAATTACAGGTTGCCACAAGTATCCTCTGCATTTTCTTGGCAGAGGCAATATTTTGGCACAATAACGGAAGAAAAGAAACCAGTTACTGATGCACCTCCTATATTAGAAGCAACAGAGAATGAAAAGAAACTGAAAACTGAACTGGAGCTTATTAACAAAGAGTTAGCTGAACTTAAGGAGTCTAAAGATACATTGGAAGATAAATATAAGAGAGCATTGGCAGAAGGAGAAAATATCAGAGTCAGACTCACCAAGCAGATTAACGACGCCAAACTTTTTGGTATTCAAGGCTTCTGTAAGGATCTTTTAGATGTAGCCGACATATTGGGTAGAGCTACTGAAAGTGTACCAAAAGATGAGATAACAGAGCAAAATCCACATTTGAAAAGTTTATATGAGGGTTTAGTCATGACAGAAGCTCAGTTACATAAAGTAAGATATATCTTCATTTTAATGAGAAACACACGTAATGTGACTTCAAATGAGGATATTAAATTTTTTATTTTTTCTTTAATTTAGGTTTTCAAGAAACATGGCCTAGTTTCATTGAATCCAGTAAATGAAAAGTTCGATCCTAATGAACATGAAGCATTATTTCAACAAGTAAGATTCATATAATAAATAAAGGTATAAAATGATAACTTTTATGAATAATGAATATTATTTTCAGGAAGTTGAGGGCAAGGACCCTGGCACAATTGTAATTGTATCGAAAGTAGGATACAAATTGCACGAAAGAATAGTGAGACCAGCATTAGTAGGTGTTGCTAAGGGATAACTAATGTAAAGATAGATAGAGCATCCATTTTATGATAAATTGTAAAATCCTACAAAGTTCAGTATAAAATATTGCTGTACATTGTAATTTCCTTTTAAATTTTTATTTAAAATATAAAATAGGAACCAATCTGGTAATACAAAGTGTAAAAGTAGCAAAAAAATATATATATGCTACTTTTATGTAAACATTTGTAGCATTATATATATATATATATATATATATATATATATATAGAAATTCTTTTTTTAAAATATATACGTTATTTTCCATTACGCATACATATACAATTTAATTTTACAAGGAGCTTATAAAAAAAAGCGATAAAATCTAGACAAAAATAATGATGCATATTTATCTTCAGTTTGTAACATATCTTGACATAAAAAAACCAAGCATAAGATCATAACTGTACAAATCTATATAATATTAAACACTTGCTGTTAAATTTGAGTTTATGAATCAATCCTCATATAAGAAAAAATATACATTTTTATATATTCGTAATTTAACATCTCTCAAATACTTTGTACAAGTTCGGTAAACTGGCTATTTGTAATATTGTTGAATCGTGAGCAAAGTGTTTCGGTGGAAGTAAACTTTCTTTAATTGCCGGATACAAAACATGTTCAGTTACATATTTCCAGTCATGTGTCTGATGCTTCGGACTGATATAACTGTAAAATTTTGCCGTTTCCCGGCAAATATTTTGAAAACATAATTGTTCCTTTCTCCAGTCGACTTCCGTTGCTAGTCGCATTATATACAATGGAATTTCCGCTTCGTATGGAAAATATTTATCTAAAATATTATTAGCATATGTACAATTTATTTTTATGATAATATAACAGTATTCGATGTTATATTTACCTAATAATATGGGCAACGATCTCAAATTTCCTACTTTATCCATAACAATCGAAAAATATTCGTTCATCATATCTGCCTTTTCTAAAAGTAATTCCTTCACCCTCGCTGCCAATTCTTCCTTTGGTCCGTCCTCTTCTGTCCATCCAGTTTCTCCCGAATCTAAAGCAATCATTGCTAAATCGAACAATGATATTCGTTCCTAAAAAATAAATTCACGCGTGCAATGTTAAATGGCTATAAAATAAACTTAATTTGTTGCACCTGAAATACGTACTGAAAATTTGATAATGCCAAAATTAGCAAAATCATAAAGCATGATTTCATAAAAAAGCTCCTCCCTGAAAAAATATTATATCTTAAGATATGAATAAGTTTATATTACATTTTTATTATGCAAAATTATAAAAATTTCTTACGTTAATTTTCTAGTATTGCATATATATAAATTCACTCCACTCTGTATCAAAGCTGAAGTTTGATCGATGCAGCCAACAAATGTTAAATTAGCTAAAATGTCTCGTAATCCTTCGTGACATTCATCTTCAACATCCTTACGTAATTTCAGGATACTGGTTAATTTTACTTCGTGTTTAAAGTTATTCACAGAATATGATTTAAATTGCTGTGTAAATTTCGAAGATTCATCAGCAAAAGTATTTGTCTCAGTGGATGATCTTTCAGATTGACTTACATTACATATTGAACTTTCACCTTCTTCCTGATTATTCAATGTCTGTTCTTTTTCTTTTTCCGAATTTTTCTTTACATTTTCGATAATGTCTCTATTTCCAAAATACTGATACACTTGCTTACGAGCCTTATCAGCTATAGTATCTACAGGATTATCTTTAGGATCATCTACTTCCTCATCTGAATCTTGTAGAAATTCTGAGATGTCAAACGTGAGGTTCTCTGGACAGACATTTTCCAATTTGTCTTGTTGTGCGGAGTTATATGGATCGCAAGTGTTTTGCGAGTCCAACGAAGATTTGGTATCTAATATATCACTCCAATCCAAATCTCGTGTTAAATTATTATCAGTTAGAGTTTTTTTGGTAGGTAATAATGTAGAATTGTGTTCTGCGACATTTAAATTCGAGTCTTCCTCTTGACATTTATTGTCAGCAGATGGATTTTTCATAATAACATTAGGTACACTTTCTCCTAAACTTTCAGAATTAAGAGGTTTAGGATCATTATATGTTAATTCTTTCGTTAGAGTATTACTGTCACTCTTACGTTGTTCGAAATGTATGGTAAAATTAAATTTGTCAAGTTTTTGATCAGACGAATCTGTCCTAATCATCTCCTTAGCGTAAATCTTTTTTAATTTATCTGAATTTTTATACTCTGGTAACACCTCTTCTAGGACTTCTTTAGTAATGTCTGCTTTCGGTAATCTAGCTTGTAAGTAAAACGTTCTAGACGCGCTGTTACCAGTTAGTCTTTCATCTAACGCGAATTTTATTCTTTCAACTATCGTATCTTCGTGAAGAAATCGAACTTCGTGTTTCGTCGGATGTACATTAACATCAATATTCTGTGGATTAATATCCAAAGATATATAACACCACGGATGAGCTTTTTTCGGAAGATATACAGAGTACACGTCTTCTAACATCTTATGGATTGCTGCAAATAAATGTTCATAAACATTAAAATTTTGACAAATTAGAATAGATAAAAATTGAATATATGTAACGTTAAACTTACAAGCAGAATCGACCAATCGATTGTTGATAAAAAGCAACATCACCATTCGCTTATTTGTATAATTTGGATTTGTCACTAAACCGTGCATCTTAAATTTATAATCCTTGTCGTCAAGCTCAACTTCTAACAGTTCACGAGCAACAGGATTGCCATACAATATCCTTATGTTATTCTGTTTAGTGGAATTATGTGGCGTTCGAACCTGAAATTGTATTTGAACAATACATGCTTTCAAATATTTTATTTTTAAATGTATTGTTTAGATCATGCGTCTACTGCATGTTGTATATTGTATACAAAATGATTCATCTTACTTGTGAACTCGGCCCGCTATGTTTTTTTAAAGTAAATCCTACTGTTGAATTATGTACAGCATATCTCATAACTACTTCTGTAATTTTGGTAAATTCCTCCGATGGATTTGACAAAGCCTTTCTACGAGTTGCCACATTATAGAATAGATTTTCTATTGTTATTACAGTGCCTTGATTTCCAGCACAAGGCACTGGAGGTGCTTTTAGTTTGCTGTTAATATATGATGCTCTGTAATAATATACGGCAAGTATAGCTTAGCTAATCTTTCTTTCTCTGTATGAAATAAGCATTACATTGTTAATGAAATATACATACTTATAGGCGCATTTTTCATCTGCTGTTTTTGTCGTGATAGTAAGAAGAGCTATGTGACTAATACTGGCCAGAGCTTCTCCTCGAAACCCAAATGTCGTAAGAGCACCGAGATCTTCGAATTTTTGCAACTTGCTTGTAGTAAATCTTTCACACACAATCTCCATATCTTCTTTTCGGATACCAGTACCATTATCCTGTATCTGAAATTATAAATTAAGTTAGAGGTACATATGAATATAATTTAGATGTGTTTAATGAAAATATATTTAATAATTGAAATTCTAGTATGTACCTGTAGTAGCTTTAAGCCTCCTTCTTTCGCGGTGATTTGTATGTTCGTTGCTTTGGCATCCAAACTGCAACATAAAAGTAAATTTCTTGTGAATGTGCATGTAGTAGACGATAATTTTCAAAAACTAACCTATTCTCTATTAATTCCTTTAACGCATTTGCTGGTCTTTGGATTATTTCTCCAGCTGCGATTCTGTTCACCACGACTTCGTCTAATTTTCTAATCTTCGCTGGCGTACACATGATACACGTGATATCAATTATTAATTAATAGAAAGTGGCAAAAATAGCTTTTTCAATATCTGTTCTTAGATGTAAACATATAAAGCATAATCCAGGAACATAATTCAATCTCGTAAATTGATAATCTAGTTAGGGTTGTTATATGATAAGTTTTACGTTCAGTGAGAATTTTTTTAAAGAGCTCTTGAATAAATTTTTAACGAAAGATTCTTCACAGACATATCACTGGCGCCCATTTTTAAATAAATAGGTTAAAAATTAAGTCTGCAATATTACCAACAAATATAATTGATTATAATGGTTGATAAGTTTCCTGCCGTCGATAATTAAGGACATTATTTTATCGACACGACAAAATTGATTTAAAATATACTTTCAGCCGCAAAAATTTAAATTCTTACAAACTGTATGTATGAAGCAAAGTATTAGGCACAAAAAGTAATATAATCAAAACTCTTCAAGATTTGCATTTTTACAAGTTTTTACTTCAAATCAGAAATTCATTCTTGAAATATAGATTATTTGTGTCATTACTTCATATTATCACCGACGAGATGATATTGTTTATTTTATTTCTTTTTTTATTTCTTTTTTTACTTCTCTCTTTTTTACTTCGTGAATGTTTATCATTTTTTTTCATTATGACTTCTTTTTATTTTCTATATTTTACTCTTTTTGTCATTTTCAGGTTTAATTGTTTTATATATTATATACATATACAGGGTGTTCCGAAAGTTTTTGCCAATCACTTTTATGTAGATAGAGCGGAACTAAACTGAATCGAAAAGTCCTCTACCATTTGGCAATTTTTAATAATTAATATCTTGTTAACTATTGCGAAAATTGCAAAGTGGTAGAGGACTTTTCAACTCAATTTAGTCCGCTCTATCTACACAAAAGCGATTGTCAAAAACTTTCTGGGCATCTTATATATTATGTATAATATATAATATTTACGACACAATAGATCTTCAAAAAATGAAGAAAAGATGTATACTACAAAAAAAAAGAGATAAGATTACATATTAGATGCTTTGGGATGGAAACAATTTTTTCATGTTATTTTGTTACATGTCCCAGGATTCTGTGCTGTTTATGTGCAGAGAAGAGACAGAGACAGAGAGAGAGTCTCAGAATTTAGAATCAATTAAAATATTTCTTAGTGCGCGAAAATTAATCTGCTGATTGATTCTTTAGCACATTTACAGAAATAGATTTACAGAATTAGTTTTCTTGTTTTTTTTCTTGATTACTATTATATTATATTTCTTGTTTTTTCTTGTTTTTTTCTTGATTACTATTATATTATATTTCTTGTTTTTCTTGTTTTTTTCTTGATTACTATTATAATAATGTCCATCTAATAATGTGCCATAAGTTTTCCAGTGATAAATGGATCATAATGGAGTCAACATCGAATCGATGTCGATTTTATTGTCATTTCTCACTGGATTACGAGTGTTTCGTCTCTATGTATAATACAAAATCAAAGTCAGTAACGTGAGATTTAATATAAAATTGAATATAAAGCACACATATTATATATAT